>NC_092417.1:124998574-125108533 GCF_040894005.1 Engystomops pustulosus | reverse complement strand
AGATAGATATAGAAAGACAGATAGATATAGAAAGACAGATAGATATAGAAAGACAGATAGATATAGAAAGACAGATAGATATAGAAAGACAGATAGATATAGAAAGACAGATAGATATAGAAAGACAGATAGATATAGAAAGACAGATAGATATAGAAAGACAGATAGATATAGAAAGACAGATAGATATAGAAAGACAGATAGATAAAGACATAGATATAGAAGACAGATAGATATAGAAAGACAGATAGATATAGAAAGACAGATAGATATAGAAAGACAGATAGATATAGAAAGACAGATAGATATAGAAAGACAGATAGATATAGAAAGACAGATAGATATAGAAAGACAGATAGATATAGAAAGACAGATAGATATAGAAAGACAGATAGATATAGAAAGACAGATAGATATAGAAAGACAGATAGATATAGATAGATAGAAATAGAATAGAGAAAGATAGATAGAAATATAGATAGATAGAAATATAGATAGATAGAAATATAGATAGATAGAAATATAGATAGAATAAAGATAGTAGAATAGAAATATAGATATAGAAAATATAGATATAGAAATATAGATATAGAAATATAGATATAGATATAGATAGATAGTCTAAAAAATAGTGAAGAGAAAAAAAAAAAGTTTAAAAAATAAAATTAAAATATTAAAAATTCAAATCACATAATAAACAGTAAAATCAAACATATTAGGTATCGCCGCGTCCCAAAATGCCCGATCAAAATATAAAACGGTTACGGCCGGCGGTGATCCCTCACACATTTCCGTGCACCAAAATATGAAAAAGTTATTAGCGTCAGAAGATGGCAATTTTTTTCTTTTTTTGTACACATTCGTTTAATTTTTGAAAATGTATTAAACACAATAAAACCTATATAAATTTGGTATCACCGTGATCGCACCGAACCAAAGAATAAAGTAGGTGTGTTATTTGGAGCGAAGAGTGAAAGTCGTAAAAACTGAGCCCACAAGAATGTGACGCACGTGGAAAAATTGAAAAAAAAAAACGCACATTTGGAAATTTTTTTCAGCTTCGCAGTACACGGCATGTTAAAATAAATAACATTACGGGAAAGTAAAATTTGTTACGCACAAAATAAGCCCTCACACAGGTCTATACACGTAAAAATGAAAAAGTGGATTTTTGAAGTTGGAGAGCGAGAAATGAGCCGAAAAACCCTCCGTCCTTAAGGGGTTAAAGAAATTAGGGTGGTTAATAAACATAGAAAAATCATCTATGGTTCCTACAACAAGAAAACTCTTTTTAGGAATATGGTTAGACTCCAAAGACAGAGGTCCTTTCTTCCAGAAGACAAAGTAGAGAAAGTAAGATCTCTGGTATTAGAAGTAAAACAGAATCCTTTGATTTCCTTAACCCCTTAACGCTGAAGCCACTTTTCACCTTCCTGACACGGCCCATTTTTTAAAATCTGACATGTGTCTTTTTAAGTGGTTATAACTTTGGAACGCTTTAACATATCCAGTTGATTTTGAGATTGTTTTTTCGTGACACATTGTACTTCATGCTGGTTGAGAAATTTAATCAATATATTTAGTATTTATTTATGAAATAAATGGAAATTTGGCAAAAATTTTGAAAAAAACAATGTTTTCCAAATTCAAAATTTTCTACTTTTTGGAAAGTTGGTCATATCACTAAAATAACTTGATAACTAATATTTTCCACATGTCTGCTTTAACTTGGCATCATTTTTCAAACCTCTTTTCCTTTATTTAGGATGTTAGGAGGCTTATAACTTTAGGTGCAATTTTTCAGATTTTCACGAAAATCATCAAAACCTACTTTTGGAGGGTCAATTTAGTTAGAAGTGACTTTATAAGGCCCACATGACAGAAAACCCCCACAAATGACACCATTTTAGAAACTACACCCCTCAAAATATTCAAAAAACAACCTTTGGGAATTTTGTTAACCCTATGAGCGTTTCATGAGGGTGAAAGATAAATGAAAGTGAAATTAGAGAAATGTAATTTTATCTTACTATAGATTCATTGAACACTAAAATTTGCACCTTCACAATGGGTTAAAAAGGAAAATGCATTTTACAATGTTGAGGGCAATTCCTCCTGAGTATGCCAATACCCATTTTGTCACTGTACCATGCTGTACGGGCACAGGGGGGCACCTGGAAGGGAAAGAGCGTTGTTTCGTTTTTGCAGGGCAAATATGGCTGAAAAAGTTTTCATGTGTCAGGATGCATTTGGAGAGCCATAGTGGTACCAAAACAGAGGAAAGCCCCAACATGAGACACCATTTTGGAAAGTACACCCCTTGGAGAGTTTAGCAACGTGTAATTTGTGTATTTTCCCCAACAGGTGTTTGATTCAATTAGGCCCCAAAAGGGAAAAAAGGTGAAAATTTTCTAAAAAAAGTCACTTTTACCCCAAATTTTTGTTAGCCACAAGGGATAAAAGATTAAACAACCCCATAAATGTGTAAAACTATTTCTCCTAAGCACAGAACTGCACCACTTTTGCATATAAAGTGTTGTATGGGTGCACAGTAGGGCTCAGAAGGGAAAGAGGGGCTTTGGCCTTTTAGAAGCCAGATTTGACAATCATCCTTTACATGTGTCAGGATGCATTTGGAGAGCCCTAGTGGTACCAAAACAGAGGGGAACCCCAACAAGTGTCACCATTTTGGAAAGTGCACCCTTTGGAGAATTCAGCAAGGTGTAATATGTGTATTTTCCCCTACAGGTGTTTGCTTCAATTAGGTCCCTAAAAGGAAAAAGGTGAACATTTTCCCAAAAAAGTCACTTTTACGGCTAATTTTTGTATCCCATAAGGCATTAAAGATGAAACAACCCCAAAAAATGTGTACTAGCATTTCTCCCGAGTATAAAATTGCCCCACACATGCAAATAAAATGTTGTATGGGTACGCAGTGAAGCTCAGAAGGGAAAGAGGGGCGTTGGCCTTTTAGAAGCCAAATTTGACAGACATCCTTTACATGTGTCAGGATGCATTTAGAGAGCCGTAGTGGTACCAAAACAGAGCGGAACCCCAACAAGTATCACCATTTTGGAAAGTACACCCCTTAGAGAATTTAGCAAGGTGTAATATGTGTATTTGTCCGTAAAGGTGTTTGATTTAATTAGGACTTAAATAGATAAAAGGTGAACATTTTCTTATAAAGGTCATTTTACTCCTAATTTTATATAGCCACAAGGGATAAAAAAATGTAATAACCCCCTAAAATGTGTAAACCTATTTCTCTCAAGTGTAGAAGTACCCCACATGTGTATATAAAATGTTGTATGGGCGCACAGTAAAAGGAAAGGGGAATGTTTGCCTTTTAGAAGCCAAATTTGACAGAAATGTTTGACATGCATTTGGAGAACCCTAGTGGTATAAAACAGAGAAGAATCCAAAAAGTGACCCTAATTTTTGAACGCACACCCCTTAGAGAATTTTGCAATGTGTAATATATGCATTTGCCCCTACAGGTGAATGATCCAATTAGGCCCTAATCATTAAAAAGGTGAAAATTTTCCTATAAATGTCACTTTACCCCTAATTTATGTAAGCCACAAGGGATAATATATTAAATAACCCCAAAAAAGGTGTAAAAACTATTTCTCCGGAGTGTAGAAGTACCCCACATGTGCATATAAAATGCTTTATGGGCGCACAGTAGAGGAAAAGAGGGATGTTTGTCTTTTAGAGGCCAAATTTGCAAGAAATCCTTCACATGTGTCAGGATGCATTTGGAGAGACGTAGTGGTACCAAAACAGAGGAAAACCCGAAAAGTGACCCTAATTGTTGAATGTACACCCCTTGGGGAATATAGCAAGGTGTAATATGTGGTGTAGTGTAATACAAGTGGTGAAATGAGCATTTTGAACATACAGGTGGTTTCCAAATATGATGTGCAATGGAGTCCAAGATGGAAATTTCAATTATTTCTGGAAAGTTCAGTGCCCGTTATGTGGCGCCCCTTATGAAATAATGGAGGGGTATAGGGAGCAACGGGACATAACAGTTGTTACAATTATTCATTTTACCAAAATTAATTCACAATAGGTTGGGCGTGAATTGTGAATGTCTAGTGTATAAGGAGGTAGTATATATCAAGGGACCAACTAAACTTTTGTCACTCTGGAGTTGTCGCAGGTCTCTTAGTAGTATGTAGTGTCCATCCTAACTTCTCTTTTGGAACAGACTCTTTATTGAGTCTTATCTTTAGAAGCAGCAGAATTCACCGGGAAAATGCTGTCCTGGCAAAACACAGGAACATCTAAACCAGAGGTACTGGGGCCCCGTCCTTCTTGTCCCAATATTAGTTTCCTAATATCTTCCTCTTGAAAACGGAGAAATGATACGGCAGGACCTGCACATTGGAACAGCTCGTAAGAGTTGTACAGCATCATCTGTACAATGTGCACAGCCAGCACTTTTGTACCATATCTTCGTTTTTCGTAGGGAAATTATCGCCAAGTGTTGCTCTTATTCACCCTAGCAATGCCCATTGTGACGAATATTGCTGCTTTTGGCTGGACCAAATCGACCAGCCAATAGCGGCAAACATGGACAGAGGGGGGCAACAAAACCCCTCTGGACCGCAAGGCAAAATTGGTGGCTGTCAGGAACAGCCGCCACCCTACCCCGATCACCGTGTCTACAGACATGGTGACCGGTATTACTGACGTCATAAGTAAATTCGCTGCTATTGGCTCATCTGAATTGATGAGCCAATAGCAGCGATAATAAACTGGGGGTGTGTGGGGGGAACGTAACCCTTCTGGTCCATGGGGCAGGATGGATGGCTGTGAGGAACAGCCGCCGCCTTACCCCGATCAGTGAACAGCTGCCGTCTTACCCTGACCGGTGTTGGAAAGTCACTACCCGCCGCACCGTTCTATAACAACGCTCGTTGGCTATAGGCTATACAATCTTTATTTATTTTTTAAGCAATTTAGACAAATAAGGGCTTATTTTTTGCGAGACGAGATGCACTGTAAAAAAAACTTTATTTTAGTGGGTTTTTAGCTTATTGAAGCAATTTTGTTAACTTTTTACGTGTGGAGGAAAATAAAATCATCAATTCTTCTTTTGGATTTTTAGCATTTTTTGGGGGGGGTGTTCACTGTAGCATAACAATACTATATTATCTTTATTCTACGGATCACTACAATTACGGTGATACCTCATTTATATAGTTTTATTTTTATTTGTCCAATTTTATTGAAGGAAAACTAGAATAGAAAAAATTGCATTTGTTTTAGTATTGCCATTTTTATAGCGGCATAATGATAGTATTTTTTGGTTTACGGAGCTGGTTGTAAGCTTATTTTTTGCGTGCCAAGTTGCTCTTTTTATTGGTATCATTTTGGTGCTTGTAACTTTTTCGGATCACTTTTTAGAACATTTTTTGTAAAGCAATTTGATAAAAAGTTTTAATTTTTGACATGTTTTTGGGGTTTTTTTTTACCACGTTCACCGAGCGGGTCCAATTATGATTAGGATTTATTGTACAGATTGTTACGGACGCATCGATACCAAATAAGTGGGTTTTTTTTGTGATTTAGTGTTTTTTATACTTTATTACTTGTGTAAAGGGAAATGTGGTGTTTGGGGGGACTTTCACTTTCTTTTATTATTTATTTTTATTGTAAAAAACGTTTATTTATTTATTTTTACTTTTTTTATAGTTACTGTCATCTAAGCTTGAACAAGTGATCTTCTGATCACTTGTTCAAGCTTTTTTACAGGTTACACAGTGCAATACAGATGTATTGCACTGTGTAATGTAAGACACTGAGCATGCTGCGCATGCCCAGTGTCTTACAGCCGGGTCCTGCCAGGAGGCACGGACCCGGCTTCCGGAGGGAGATCTCGCAGCCCCGGGCACCGGCAGTCCCGGGGCTGCGATCGGAGCAGCGGACCCCCCCGGTAAGCGCCGCGGGGGGGTCCGATTCAATTTCAGGTAACTTTAAATGCCTCTAACACGCCGCGGTCAGCGCGACCGCGGCGTGTTAGGGGTTAACACCCGCGATCGGAGAAATCTCCGATCGCGGGTGTTAGAGGCGGGTGTCGGCTATAATATATAGCCGACACCCGCAGCTTCTGGCGCCGGCTCCGTTCAGGAGCCGGCGCCAGAAGCTTGACGTAATAGTACTGCATTTTGCGGGAACGCACCTCCCGCGATGCAGTACTATTACGTCAAATGTCGGGAAGGGGTTAAGGAAGGGTATGTCTCTTCTGGGTCTTTTTTCAGCCGCCATCCCTGCTGTTCCTTGGGCTCAGTTCCACTCAAGAAGACTACAGAATTTTCTTCTAGAAAAGTGGGGCAGGGATCAGTTATCTTTAGATGTAAAGGTTCTTCTCCCCATAAAAATTTAAAATTCCCTAAATGTAAGGAATCTGGAGGTAAGTCTTCCTTGGAACCCCAGTCAGGACAGACTGATTACTACAGATGCAGGTCCTTGGGGGTGGGGAGCTCACATAGAAGATCAGTTTTTTCAGGGTACTTGGGACATAGCAGAAAGGGAGCTGTCATCAAAAAAAAAAAAAAAAAAGTTATTAGCAGTCTTAAAAGCCCTTAGAAACTCCTCCTCTATTGCAGGGACATGGGGTGGCTGCAGAGGTCGCACTAACATATTTCTAGAAGGGTAATAATACTATTTTTGAGGAGTATTTTTAGCCGGGAAGGAGTATGAAATTTTCAGTAATACAAGTATATAACTCATGGCTGTATATAATGTTGATAGACGCTAATTATATAAGAAAATCATGTGTCAGTATCTTCTGTGTTTAAATAGCAAATTGAGGCAGTTATAGTGATGTTACATCATGTATTGCACAGACTGGAGCTGACGCCACCAACCCCCCAACCACAGTCGCCGAAACCTCCCACCACCACAATGCGGCCGCCGAAACCTCCCACCGCACCACACTGCGGCCCGCCGAAACCTCCCACCGCACCACACTGCGGCCCGCCGAAACCTCCCACCACCACAATGCGGCCCGCCGAGACCTCCCACCACCACAATGCGGCAGCCGAGACCTCCCACCACACCACACTGCGGCCCGCCGAGACCTCCCACCACCACAATGCGGCCGCCGAAACCTCCCACCACCACACTGTGGCCAACGCCGCTGACACCAAACGTCCAGACTGCGGCTAACACACAATGTATCCCTCTCCCCATGTGACCAGACTGTGGCAGCCGCCGCCGAGCCCCAGTGGCCAGACTGCAGCTGACACTGCAAATCCAGGATAGTTGCTTTGTAAAATGTTTTTTTTTTAAAAAGAAATTTTGGTTTATTTTTTTTGGTGTCTGTGTTGGGGGAGGCGTTTTTTTTAGGTTTTTTTATTAATTGAATTTGTGTCTTTGTAATTTTTTTACGTGTTTTTACTGTTTATGCAGTCCTGTTTCACATACACCTGCCACCTCAGCACTCGCCAGACACGCAGTCCCATGTAACATATACCTCATGCCACCTCAGCACCAGACATGCAGTCCCACGTAACACACACCTGCCACCTCAGCACCCGCCAGACACGCAGTCCCATGTAACACACACACCTGCCACCTCAGCACCCGCCAGACACGCAGTCCCATGTAACATATACCTCATGCCACCTCAGCACCCGCCAGACACGCAGTCCCACGTAACACACACCTGCCACCTCAGCACGCGCCAGACACGCAGTCCCACGTAACATATACCTCATGCCACCTCAGCACCCGCCAGACACGCAGTCCCACGTAACATATACCTCATGCCACCTCAGCACCAGACATGCAGTCCCACGTAACACACACCTGCCACCTCAGCACCCGCCAGACACGCAGTCCTACGTCACACACACCTGCCACCTCAGCACCCGCCAGACACGCAGTCCCACGTAACACACACCTGCCACCTCAGCACCAGACATGCAGTCCTACGTCACACACACCTGCCACCTCAGCACCTGCCAGACATGCAGACCTATGTAAAATACACCTCATGCCAACTCATGCAAGGAGAAATAAACTACTGCTAAATTGCTGTGCCGGCACTTTCCAATAAATAAGTGGCTTTTGGTTGACGTTTGGGCACTCAGGCTCTAAAAGGTTCGCCATCACTGACCTAGACCATGAATAACAGTGTTGCCTGTACTGCCCCAGCAGGGGCCGCTGTGGTAGCAGGCTGTATTGTTATAAATACTGTATGGAGATCCTAGTCCTATCGTTAGAGATGTAGTGGACTGAACGGTCTAGGTGTGATATAGGTCTGATACTATCTATCCCTATTGCAACTGATGGTATTATAATTATTGCCACTGCCTGCCTAGGATTCTGCCACACTGTTGATTAAAATTTTCCAAACATTAGCCCCCCGACATGTTTCCCCAGTACAACTGGCTTCATCAGGGGTTTGGGCTAAATGCTAAACGCGGGGCTGTCACGCCGAGTATATAACAATGAAGCCCTTCCCCGTGGGACCAAGTTGAACCTATGAAAGTGGGTCCTTCATAAAGAGGCGCATCCCATTTAAAACATCAGTGATGGGCACCATGATACACCAATGAAGTGTCCAGGAGGAGGCAATGACTCCTCCCAGTAGGAAATGATGGGGGTGTAGCCCGTACTATTCTCCAATAGCGCCTCAATATGTCATCAAGCCCCCTGATCAGCTGACTCATGGACTGTCCGTCAGCTGACTGTCAGCTGACTGTCGGCCCGACGAAAACACGCGCATGACATTGGACTTAGTGCAAATATCGGCACCAAGCCCTGTCAAGATGCGCATGACTGCTGACTTAGTGCAAGGTACATCATTAGCCTTGGGAAATGATGGTCTGCATGACAGTACGTATGACAGCAGACTTGATGCAAGCTACGCCACTGATTTAGGATGTGACGATCAGCATAATATTTGGTAAGTATCTTTAGAAAGTGAAATATCCTCAGTATGTATTAAGCATAGCTTGCTAGATTTGATACCTCATAGGCTTGATGGTAGATGTGCAAATTACATTGGATAGACATTGTGCACCACAATGGATGCACGATGAATCGTTACAAGAAACCCCAGTAGTATGTTGGACCAGGAGTAGCACTTAAGATGGTTACGAGGAAGGTTGTGAGTGTTGTAGCAAATCACTTGGGGTACATGTTTGTGATATGTCTCCAATCATTATGAGTCATATTGGCTGTTTTGAAAAATTATGCATATATTCTCAAATATATGGATCACATGTCACACAATTTTCAGTGGCCTGAAGAATTTTATTGGGGTATTGCCTTCTATGGTGAGAGTTGTTAGGGAGAATAGATCTGAAAAACATTTTTTTTTTTTTTTTGTGGAAAAAAAATGTAAAGGGATGCATATTGGAGAAGGAGTAAGCATTGGTCAAAGTAGCCTCTAATGGGGCCTACAGGGGAGGCTGTAGTGTCCACATGCAGCATAGTGGAGTACTAAATATACATAAAGGATAATCATCTGGCTGGTGATAACAAATCAAATATATTACTAATATTTACGAGTACATAAAGTCAAAGGGCTCAAATGTATGCAGTGAAGGTAAAACCATCATTAAGGCCCAACGGGCTCAAAGATTTGAGGCGATGGATCCACCTCGAGTTGTAACAGTTTGCGGTCAATGTTACCTTTGCGAGGTCCAGTTTTAACTTGATCGATCGCCCAGAATTTAAGAGTACTTGCATTACCCCTATGGTGGAGTCTCACATCCATTTTCAGTTTTTCCAACTTGTATCAAATGACATATAATTCTTATCCATTTTCAGTTTTTCCAACTTGTATCAAATGACATAGAAAAACTGAAAATGGATAAGAATTATGAGTTCAAAAACCTTAAGGCTGAGGAAGTCAAAGCTCTGGAGGAACTGCGCTCGGACCATGAGTTAATAGTGAAACCCTCGGATAAGGGGGGGGAACACAGTGATCATGAACACCACAGATTATATTGACATGGTCCAGAGACTCCTGTCTGATAAGAACACCTATGAAATACTCCGCACAGATCCAACACCGAAGTATGTTAAGGAATTGGAACAACTATCGGAGGCCAGGGCTGACAACCTACTCAGCCTGGATGAGTATAAAGTATTGTTCAATGAACATCCTACAATAGCCACCTTTTACGCACTACCCAAAGTGCACAAGGGACGGATGCCGATGCCGGGTAGACCGATTGTGTCGGGATGTGATTGCCTGACACAAGCCTGTAGCATCTACATTGACAAGATGCTGCAGCCCTTTGTCTGTGCTCTCCCATCCTACTTACAGGATACTAAAGACACTATTACAAAGATACAGGACCTCACGCTCACATCGGTTACATTGATAGCCAGCCTGGACGTAGAGTCTTTGTACAGCAATATTGAACACTCCTTTGGCCTCAAAGCTGTCGAATATTTTCTGAACACTAAAGGCATCCAGTTCAGAGCACACAACAATTTTTTGTTGAAACTTTTATATTTTGTACTCACCAGGAAATTTATTTTTTTTTTTCAGGGGGTCCTTCTACCACCAGGTTAGGGGTACCGCAATGGGGGCGACGTGTGCGCCCTCATATGCGAACCTCTTTCTTGGTTGGTGGGAGGACTCCCTAGTTTTCTCCGATGAATTCGCAACCTACAACTGCCACATTGCCTATTGGGGCAGACTTATAGACAATGTGATGATCCTCTGGGAGGGTGGTAAGGCACTATTCCATGAATTCGTTGAGAAACTCAACAATAATGATATTGGGATGAAATTTACATCCGAGATTCATGAGACCCAAATAAACTTTTTAGACCTTACCATCCATTTAGATCCCCAGGGACACCTTAAAACAGACATCTTCCGTAAACCCACTTCCACCAACAATCTGCTGGATTGGAACAGCTGGCATCCCCAACCATTGAGATCTGGCATACCCATCGGACAATATCTCCGAGCCCGCAGAAACTGTTCTGACGAAGCTACATTCAAGAGGGAGTGTGATAATTTGTACAGGAGATTTAGAAATCGGGGATATCCCAAAAAATGCCTATATAGGGCATACTCCAGAGCAAAATGCGGATAGGAGTACCCTCTTTCAACAGAAACATCGAAAACCAATTCAGCAAGTCATTAGATGTATCGGCACATATGACGCTTATGCAGATACCATCAAGAAGATCTTCTCTAGATATTGGCCAATCCTCACAGCAGACCCAGATTTGAAAGAGAAATTGACTTACAGACCTACTATCACCTATCGTAGGGGTCCCAATTTGATAAATCACTTGGTACATAGTCATTTTACAGAAGATGCAACATCTATTCGAAGTGTGAGAAGTCCCACTGTAGGATCCTATCCGTGTGGTACTTGTTCCTTTTGCCCCTTGATGCCGAGAACAAAAACTTTCATCAATCCAGCGAATGGAGAAAACATCTCCATTAGACATTTTCTGAACTGTAAGAGCATTGCAGTGGTCTATGTGGCACAATGTCCGTGCCCAAAACTGTATGTTGGAAAAACCATACAACAATTACGGAGAAGAATCTCCAGCCATGTCAGCTCTATAACGACCAATAAAGATACTCCACCATAGGGGTAATGCAAGTACTCTTAAATTCTGGGCGATCGATCAAGTTAAAACTGGACCTCGCAAAGGTAACATTGACCGCAAACTGTTACAACTTGAATCGAGGTGGATCCATCGCCTCAAATCTTTGAGCCCGTTGGGCCTTAATGATGGTTTTACCTTCACTGCATACATTTGAGCCCTTTGACTTTATGTACTCGTAAATATTAGTAATATATTTGATTTGTTATCACCAGCCAGATGATTATCCTTTATGTATATTTAGTACTCCACTATGCTGCATGTGGACACTACAGCCTCCCCTGTAGGCCCCATTAGAGGCTACTTTGACCAATGCTTACTCCTTCTCCAATATGCATCCCTTTACATTTTTTTCCACAAAAAAAAAAAAAAAATGTTTTTCAGATCTATTCTCCCTAACAACTCTCACCATAGAAGGCAATACCCCAATAAAATTCTTCAGGCCACTGAAAATTGTGTGACATGTGATCCATATATTTGAGAATATATGCATAATTTTTCAAAACAGCCAATATGACTCATAATGATTGGAGACCTATCACAAACATGTACCCCAAGTGATTTGCTACAACACTCACAACCTTCCTCGTAACCATCTTAAGTGCTACTCCTGGTCCAACATACTACTGGGGTTTCTTGTAACGATTCATCGTGCATCCATTGTGGTGCACAATGTCTATCCAATGTAATTTGCACATCTACCATCAAGCCTATGAGGTATCAAATCTAGCAAGCTATGCTTAATACATACTGAGGATATTTCACTTTCTAAAGATACTTACCAAATATTATGCTGATCGTCACATCCTAAATCAGTGGCGTAGCTTGCATCAAGTCTGCTGTCATACGTACTGTCATGCAGACCATCATTTCCCAAGGCTAATGATGTACCTTGCACTAAGTCAGCAGTCATGCGCATCTTGACAGGGCTTGGTGCCGATATTTGCACTAAGTCCAATGTCATGCGCGTGTTTTCGTCGGGCCGACAGTCAGCTGACAGTCAGCTGACGGACAGTCCATGAGTCAGCTGATCAGGGGGCTTGATGACATATTGAGGCGCTATTGGAGAATAGTACGGGCTACACCCCCATCATTTCCTACTGGGAGGAGTCATTGCCTCCTCCTGGACACTTCATTGGTGTATCATGGTGCCCATCACTGATGTTTTAAATGGGATGCGCCTCTTTATGAAGGACCCACTTTCATAGGTTCAACTTGGTCCCACGGGGAAGGGCTTCATTGTTATATACTCGGCGTGACAGCCCCGCGCTTAGCATTTAGCCCAAACCCCTGATGAAGCCAGTTGTACTGGGGAAACATGTCGGGGGGCTAATGTTTGGAAAATTTTAATCAACAGTGTGGCAGAATCCTAGGCAGGCAGTGGCAATAATTATAATACCATCAGTTGCAATAGGGATAGATAGTATCAGACCTATATCACACCTAGACCGTTCAGTCCACTACATCTCTAACGATAGGACTAGGATCTCCATACAGTATTTATAACAATACAGCCTGCTACCACAGCGGCCCCTGCTGGGGCAGTACAGGCAACACTGTTATTCATGGTCTAGGTCAGTGATGGCGAACCTTTTAGAGCCTGAGTGCCCAAACGTCAACCAAAAGCCACTTATTTATTGGAAAGTGCCGGCACAGCAATTTAAGCAGTAGTTTATTTCTCCTTGCTCTTTGACAACTTTCAATCGTTCAGCCTCCTAAAGACACCAGTGCAGTTGAAAGGAGGAGGGCAAATTCGCCCATCATTGTAGGAAAATTCTGTAGGAAGATTCTTTGAGTCCTGTCTGGTGAACTTCATGCTGGGGTGATGGCCTGGGTGCCCACAGAGAGGGCTCCGAGTGCCGCCTCTGGCACCAGTGCCATAGGTTCGCCACCACTGGTCTAGGTGGTCATTTTAGGGCTCTAATCCATACAATAAGATACATTACTGTAGCAGACAATACTGCTTAGGACAGTGCTCTTTATCTGGCCAATAGTGGACTTATAGCAATTATTATAGGTGGATATGGACCCCGTATTGTGCCCACTATCTCACATTTCATACCACTGACCACCTGCAAACTGCCTATGACCCAGTTCACACTGTGCATCTAGTGGTTTGTGCCACAATAGCTTGTAATATAGTGCAATCTTTTTTAAGAATCCCTAATAAGTGATGTTTTACTTTATTTTTTCATTTGTCCGGATATGGGATAATCTTGACTGCCCAAAGGCAGTTTTGTAAAATATTTTCTCCCGGTTATGGTCTCCGCCACAGAGCTGCACTTTGCAAGATGGCGCCGCGGAGGGGGAGCAAGCTGGCTCTTTCGTCTTGTCGAGACTGGAGTTCTGTCGCACGGCAGTAGTGTTAGAAGCGGAGGGAGCAGAAGCGCCGAAAGAGTCGGGGGTCGGGAGTTTCTTCCGGCAGTGGCCCTCCGCGCGCCCTGTCAGACTGGGCCACTGAGCAAGGGAGGATGGTGTCGGCTGTCCTGCCGTGTACCGGACCGTGACGCTCAGCGGGGATGCTTGGGTCTGGAGCGGAACTCACGGGGATCGTGGCAGTAGGTGCGTGCTCCCTTTCCACTTCTCTTGTCTGCTGGCGGGACTTGCGCGGTGTCTTGTCCAGTGGGTGCCGCGGACCTAGGGCCTGCCGGGGTAGGTGTCTGAGAACGGCTCTGGAGGGGGTAAAAATATGTGGAGGTGTTGGGGGTACCTCCGTGCTTGGGGGCTTTCCGGATCTCCTCTGGTCAGTTTTCCCCATAAAGAATGGTGGGTTTTATCCCGGGCTGTCGGCCCGGGACGGAGCTAATCTTACACACGTCCGTTCAGCATGGTTGCAGGACACGCCCCCTCTTTTTAGGTTTTAATCCCCAAAAAAGTTTGTTCTGAACGGAGGTTGGTTCAAAAATATCTTCCATATCTAAGGAGTTTCTCAATGCTTTTATTAGATTGTCTAGTTCTTCTGAGGTAAAGATATTTAGCATGCCCCTGCTCATTAGGTTGGACTTCCTCTAAATCATCCTAAAATTTCTTGCTTAGATAACCAGAAGGGAAATCTGAATCCTGATCAGAAGTGGAGGACTGGACGTATCTAGTCTGGGGGTTCGGGCAAATGTACGTCAATGTAGAGGATACCTTCTCTTTAATTGCTGGTCTTAGTTCGTCTATTAGGGAGGATCTTTCCTCTTTCAGGACTTTGGTTGAGCATTCTGGACATAAACTCTTTTTATAATCCTTTTCTACTTTTGCATTGCATTGTTTTTTAGCAGGTTTGTCTCTTTATGTTCTTTCTCTTTAGGTTCTTTTGTTCCTTCTCTGAGAAAGAATACATGATTACAGCAATTACCAAGACAGATATGCTTTATGTAGCAGAGAGGTCAGCTTGTAGTTATGGGTACCAGGACCTGGGACAGGCTTGTTTATTTGTTTCCCATGTCTAGACAGGGAAGCATTGGAGCAAACTCAGCGGTGTGCACTTTCCACGGATGCCTTTTGACTGTGCTTGACGTTCACGTGGTAAGGCTCCATCTCCTTCCCTTTCTGGGATGATCCGGAAGTGAAACTAGGTCACATTGCATCAGACGATGTGCCGGAAGTTGTGTTAGACGCTTTGATGGTGCACCGGGCGGCCGCTCCGATAGAACACACCCCTGCCCCTATGCAGCCTAAGACAAGTAAATCGGGCCGTGGAGCAGTAGAAAAAAACCCTGAGCCGACAACTACTGAACCCGGACAAATCATCAAATAAATTTAAAATGTTTTTTGAAACAGGGGAGGGGGGTCTCCTTTACCGACATCATGTCTGAACCACTGCAACTTGCGAGACATACCATAAGCTTTTTATGTGTTTTGTGTTGTGGCAGGCTCTTAGCAGGGAAAACTTATTTTAAAAAAAATAAATAATAATTCAGGTGAAGGAAAAGAGTTCCTTTGCCATCCTGCACGGCAATAAGGATGCAATCTGTGAAAAGATTTGCTGCACAGTCAGCTTACAATGCAAAACACTGCAACCGTTTGGTTTAGTTGGCCAACTAATTTACAACATACTAGATTACGCATTTAATTACACTATTGCTTCTACATGCCAAAAGCTGGTACTTTCCAAAATCTAACATTCTTAGATGTACAGGCAATATTGATAGGTATTGATAATTCTCCAACTCAAACTATTAAAATAAACAGGTTCAATGCAGCCAAACGCCTCATAAACGCAAGCATTTTTAAACGCTTTGAAAGATCAAAAAAAAAAAAAAAAGGCAGCACCCTTAGGGTGGTGCCACACGTGGCATTTTGAACCTGTTTTTAGCCCTTTTTTATTCATGCTTTTTTGTTTGATTTTCCCAATTATCTTAATTAAAAAAGGACAAAAACGGATGCGTTTTGAAAAAAAGGTGAGTTTTTAAAATGCATGCGTTTTTATAACAGACTGAAAATGCAAGACTAAAAACGGGTTCAAAACGCCATATGTGACACCACTCTTAGGAGGCATCACTCCAATCAGAGCGCACCTGATTGTATGCATCACATTCAGACTGAATTGGAGGCTAGCCGCCTATACCCATTAGCTGTTGCTGGGAGGCTGTCCTTTCCTTAGAGAATATGTATTTCATAGGAGCATAGTTTTACACAGTTGAAAAAAGACATGCCCATCAAGTTCGACCAAGGAAGGGAAAATATTTTATGAGGAAGGGATTTATGGGAAAAACTCTATATAACATAACCATCAATGTGTAAAAAGGCATCTAGACCTTTCTTGAAGCGCTCTGCTGTCCCTGCTGTGACCAGTGCATGAGGCTGGCTATTCCACAGGTTGACAGTTCTCTTAAACCTTGCTTTCTCCAGACGGAGACAGTGCCCCCTTGTCTTTTGATTTGATTTAATCTGAATCAACTTCCCACCATATTTTTTATTTGGACCATTCATATATATCATGTGCCCTCGTAGTCATCTCTTTTCCAGACCAAATAAATCTAGTTATTTTAATCTTTCCTCATAATTGAGACCCTCAAAGGGGTATCCCTTATCATTTTTGTGGCTCTTCGGTAAACCCTCTTTAGCTCCAGGGCGTCCTTTTTATGGACCAGAGCCCAGAACTGGACAGCATATTCCACGTGAGGCAGAACCAATGCCTTGTACAGTGTTAATATTACATCCATATCCCGAGATTCCATACCACTTTTGATACCTGACAAGATCCTACTGGCTTTAGAGGCAGCTGATTGACATTGCATGCTGTTATTAAATTTATGATCTACTAGTACCCCCAGATCCTTCTCCACAAGGGACTCTCCCAGATTTACTCCCCCAAGGACATACCATATATTCGAGTATAATCCGACCCAAGTATAAGCCGAGGCCCCTAATTCTACCACAAAACCCTATTAAAACCTATATTATATTACTCGAGTATAAGCCGAGTTTGGGTTTTCAGCACATTTTTTTTGTGCTGAAAAACTAGGCTTATACTCGAGTATATATGGTATGTTGTGTGTGGATTATTAGCCCCCAGTTGCATAACCTTATATTAATCCACATTGTACCTCATTTGCCAAGAGCATGACCAAACATTCAGTTTATCCAAGTCATCCTTCAGCCTATGAACATCCTCCATAGACTGTTTTACACTACACATCTTGGTGTTATGTGCATTTTTGATCATAGATTCCTGCAAATTCTGCTTCTGCGGCATAAACAATAACATTTTCATTTCAAGTGTGCCTGGATTTCCGAATGGTTCTCTCATAGGCGTGGGAACTATTGGAGTGCTGTTACAGGTTTTCTGTCAACATGTGTTGAAAAAGGAGATATTTTTAAAACTGAGAATTTTTCAATTTTTTTCACCTAATATCAATTTTTTCATACTTAAATGCAAAACATACTACTAACATTTTTAAGTACAAAGTGTCAAATTTCAAAATCACTTGGATATGTTAAAAGCAAAAATTATAACAGCTTGCTTTATAACCCCCTTTTTTTTTTTTAAATGGGCCATGTCAGGAAGGTGAAAAATGGCTTTGGCAGTAAGTTCCTTTACTGTGATTCAAAGCTTTTTTTGTCAATGTTAAAATGGTTTGTGTATGGATAAAACTGAAAACCCATAAAAAGACAATTAAACAAAATAGGAGGGGGAGCTGCCTTGGGGGCCTAAAATAAGAGGGGGAACTGCTTTTTGTGGAGGACATAAAGGGCAGTAATGAGTTTATAGCACAAAAATGTCCATGGCACATAGTAAGTCCCTCTTTCTCTACTATGAAATTTGGTTGGCATGAAAGATAAAGTGATTCAGAATCCCTGCTGCTGCCACTGGAGGGGACTCACAGTACTGAACTCCTGAAATCAATTTCCAAACAATATGTCATCTGGCCCCTCCAGTTGTATCCCATAATTAACTTCCTAGCTGTAGTCCTAAATATTTACATTCAACAGCATTGGACACTGTGGGGTAGATTTAGTTGGCCATGGAAACTCATTATTAAAGCTGAGCTCAGGTTGGTTTACATGGGCAACTATAACAGTTTTACCGCAGAAACTTGATGATAAATCTCCTCCTGTGAGGCAAATGTGTGTTCTACCTTAGGATTTGCTTTAGCGCCTTCAATTATAACAATCTGATAATATATTTACTATTGCAGGAACCACAATAAAGAAAGATTACAGAGAATCATTGGCAATATATGTAAACTATAGGAGCTGGCGTTCAAAAAAAAGAAGGAAAAATAAAAACGATCACGGAAACTTACTTTTTGTCAGACTCACGCGGCTTGCGCACTCAGGGCCGCCATCTTCTCAAACAACATACCGGAAACACGTGAGCAATGTCAACCCTGCCATACAAAACATGGCCGCGACAATTCATCAACTTGGCTGGCAAGAGTGACGCACATTATGTTGCGACAGAACACGTGATCGAGCATGGAGGCTGCGGTGCTGCGCGTGAAACGTAAGCGAGGTGCAGATCCCGTACAGGCGCTTATTATCAGCTGCAAGAGATCGCGGCCAGAAGACGTCTCTACTCAAGTGTTCAAGATAGCGGCAACTGTATCTTCCCAGGTGAGAGCAGTCAGATAACCAACGTCAGTGATCTGTTAACTCAAGATCTCTTTTTTTAGCTTTGTAGTTCTATAAATTACGCATAAGGGGTCTTTTTCGATTCCTGTGCATTTCTCCTGTAATTTTATTCTAAGTGGTTTTTTTTTTTTTTTTTTAAAACACATTTTATTAAATTTTCAACATATAATTAACAACATGTAGTAACTAGCCTGTTTACTACAGGCAGGTTTAGCATAACAAAGGGACATTGACAGTTTTAATACATTTATCTGTTCACTCATGTACAGCTTGTATCTCATGAGCATATAACCAAACAGGATTTTGTTCATCAATATTTAGCAGTGCATGGGAGGAGGGATGCCACGATAATCCTCTTTCCGTTTTGTTTGACCCATTGCTCCAGTCCCTGGGGGACGTGATGGCTAGTGTTTTAGGTTCTCATTTCAAGCTGTGGTCTCCTCCTGTCCACTATCTTGCCTTCCTCATTTATCAGATTTGGAGGGCTCCCAGAGAGTTCTTAAGAACTCCCATATTGTACCACGTTATTCTAAGTGGTTTTTCAGGTATATAAAATATTTTATATATGGCTTGGGGAAGAGGGGACCCTAATAATTATGAACAGCTTATCCTCATTTCTTGCTCCGTGGTCCTCAGGGCGCGTTCCCACATTGCGTTTTGGTTGCATTTTCATTGCTTTTGAAGCACATTACAACAGCTGAAGCGAGGGCATGTGTTTATATGGGTATGGACAACCCATAATATTGCCAATGCTCATTTTGCAATTGCTTATGGCACTAATTGATATTCATGTACCCTTCATCAGCTATTATAATATTTAGTTTTATTAGCCAACTTAATCTTTTATGTCTATACATGCTTTCTTTCTTTTGTTAGGCTGAACCGGTACAGAAATACGTACAGGAAGCAATATCCCGCCACCTCTTCACTGGATTGCGTTGTCCCCGCATTGGCAGTTTACAGAGGATTCAAAATGATTTGAGAGTCCAGAGAAATGTGGAACGCCAAGAAAGTCGCTACTATTTAATTTCAAACCTACGGCCAAAATTGAACGAGGATGAGGGAGACCGCAAGTCTGCTAATGGTCAACCTGCTAGTTCAATGGAGGAACAGCAATATGAAAGTGTCAAAAGAGACGTGGAAGGCACTGCAGATGACCATGTGCCCTCAAAAGGGGGAACAAATGAGACTTTCAAAGTTCTTGATATTGTACATGAGGAAACTGTTGATCTAAAGGTTTGTGTATAACCTCTACTAAGAATATTTATTTTTAGAGCCCCGTGTATTGGGCAGTACAGATCGTCCCCTTTTTAAGGACACACGAGTTACTAGTTAACCCCTTAAGGACGCAGCCATTTTGTAGCTTAAGGCTCAGCCCGATTTTTTGGATTCTGACTTGCGTCTCTTTATATGGTTATAACTTTTGAACACTGTTACTTATCAAAGCGATTCTGAGATTGTTTTTTTCCCCACATGTTGTACTTCATTTTAGTGGTAAATTTTGGCAGATAAGTTTTGCGTTTGTTTACAAAAAAAAAGAAAATATGATAAATTTTTTGAAAAATTTGCCATTTTCGAAATTCTAAATCATTGCGTTTTCAGACAGATAGATTTACCACCTAAATAACTTGCAGAATAACATTTCCCATTTGTCTACTTTACATTTTCATAATTTCTGAAATGTTTGGATAATTTATTTTGATGTCACGCGGCTTACAAATAGAATATCGCTTTTCCGGATTTTCAGAATTGACTATTTTGGGGATAAATACAGTTTTGAATGAAATTTTACATATTTAGCATCAAAACCCCCTATATAACCAACCCATTTTCAAATCTGCACCCCTCAAGCTATCAGAAACAGCTTTTACGAAGACTGTTAACCCCTTGAGATCTTCATAGTAATTGAATCAAAATGGGGGTGAAATTTAGACTGGTCATATTGTTCCCTTATACGTTCATTTAGCACTAAAATTTACACATTTCCAAAATATAAAAAGAGAAAACCCACCATAAAATTTGTTCTGCAATTTCTCCTGAGTACAAAGACCCCCCACATGTGGCCGTTACTTGTTTTATGGGGGCACAGCGAGGTGCAGAAGGGAAGGAGGGCGCTGCAGCTGCCAGGATTTTAGGTTCCTCATTGGCCCCTTTTGAAGGCTATAAAATTTTCGCTTTTTCGTTATTGGGGCCATGTGACGGCATTTTTTTTGCGGGATGAGATGCTTTTTCCATTGTTACCATTTTGGGGTTGGTATCACCTATTGTTGAAAATTTAGGAACTTTTTTTGAGGGCAGGAGTAGAAAAGCATCAATTCTGTACTGGATTTTTTACTTTTTTTTTTTTTTGGTGTTCACCGTATAGACTAATAATCATGTTATCTTTATTCTATGGGTTGATACGATTACGGGGATACCAGACATGAATATATTTTCTTACGTTTTACTAAATTTGTCAAACAAAACCCTAATGTGGGGAAAAATCTATCATTTATGTATTGCCGTCTTCCAAGTGGCATAACATTGTTACTTTTTTGGCTACGGAGCTGGTTGATGGCTTGTTTTTTGCGGGACATGTTGTACTTTGCACCAGTATCATGTCTGAGTACATATGGTTTTTTGATCGCATTTTATAGCATTTTTTGTGGGATTGAAAAGGTAAAAATCATAATTTTTGGAGGGCTTATAACAGTTTTTTTTACGGTTTTATCGTGGGGGTTCAATAATGATTTACTTTTATTCTATGGGTTGTTACGGACGCGGTGATACTATATATGTGGGGTTTGTGTTATGATTTAGACTTTTTTTGAGTTATATGTCTCTTTATATGTTTTGGGAGTTTGGGGCATTTTTAGTGATTTTTTTTACTTTTTCACTTGTATACCATGGGACATGAACAAGCCATCTTCTGATTGCTTCTTCATGATAATATTCTGCAATACTGATGTATTGCAGAGTATTATCAGTGTCAGCCTATACACTTGCATAGGCTGGCACTGTGCCAGTAAGATGACGTCACAGACGCCATCTTACTGGCAATTCTTGCAAGTAACTATGGGGTCCAGATCGGACCCCAGAGTTGCTATAGCAACGATCGGCGCCCCCCGAAAACGGTTCGGGGGAGCCGATCGTGGGGGAAAGACACCCCAGATGCATGTTAGATGTTGCGGTCGCGCTGACCGCGGCATTTAACGGGTTAAGCACCCGCGATCGGAGACAACTCCGATCGCGGGTGTTACACTGGGGTGCCGGCTATTAGTTACAGCCGGCACCCCGTGTTTCCCGATGCCGGTTCGGCTCTGATCCAGAGCCGAGCCGGCATAAGCGCCGTGGCGGATATATCCGCCACTGAGCGCTAAGTCACTGCGCTCCGTGGCGGATATATCCGCCACGGAGCGTGAAGGGGTTAAAGACCGACTCCTCTGCCCCCAGTGACCTCTGGTGAAGCTCTCTGGATGCTTTACTATAGTCCCAGACTGCAATAATCAGCTTAAAAGTGTCTGTAATGAAGTGTTATTGATAATCCTTGGTTCCATTACAGCAAAATATTTTTTAACTCCACTTGTTACTGGGGCAAAAAAAAAAATTGCCTAGAACTACAATTATAAAATATACAGATTCAACTTGCATACAAATTCAACTTAAAAACAAACGTATTGACCCTATCTTGTACGTAACCCGGGGCCTGCCTGTACACGCTTTCCACTTAATCAACCTTTTATGCTGCTTATCCAACAAATAGTTTGGGCAGTAAAGCAATCTAAGCACTTGGGTGCAATCCGTATAGTGCCTAGACACTATTCCACAGTGCTTACTATCCTACTTGGAATCTGTAGAACAGCACAGTTCATTCGGTACTAAAAATGACAGAAACATGGTATTGAACAAGTGTCGAGGTTTCGATACATCGTGCCTCCCTATTAGTCGTTTTTCTTTCTAAATTTTCACACTGTAGTCTAGGGTATCTAGGTGGTACCTAATATATAAATTTTCCCATAAGTTTCTTATTGAATATTTTGGTGTCCTAGTACTTTTCAAAACCCATTTGAGAGGTAGATGGATTCCAGCATTTGAATGATACCATCTATAATAGTGGTCTTATAATATAGTACTAGGTTTGGTACCCCCTAGCCCGCCTTTTTCCAATTGCCTTTTTACATTTTTAGTTATCCGCTGTTTTAATAGTAAGCAAATGTAAACCCCCATGTAAACAAAACTCTCCTCGGCCCAAATAAATTGATGCCTTGTTCTCAACATATCGTTAGTCGTACATACGTATATAATAGGAACAAGATGAGTTTTGGCCACTTTTCATTTATAAAAGGATAATCTGGAATTGTTTTTGTTTCCATTAAGTTTAAAGATAACCCCTTTAAGAGGGTAGCTAGAGACTCTGCAAGCATCATAATAACAGTAGTGTTTGTGTGGGGAGGGGTTGACTTCAGTAGTAATTTTTTTTTTTTTTTTAACTGTCAGAAGACCCCTCACCCAGAAACCATCATGTGTAATTCCGTGAAGATGATTCGGGAAAAACTGAATATATCCCTGGAAGGACAAGGCTCAGAGCACAGAGAGAACCCAGATGAGTTTGTATATGACATTTATTATGCAGAAGCATCCCCACAGAACTGGTTCCAGGACATTCTCTCTGTACGGGCATACTACAACGAGCAGGAGCTGGTAAGATCACAAATATGTCAATTTCTAGGGATAATTGGTTATGAATAGTGATAAGCAGACTCACAAATCTTCAGGTCTGGCCGAATGTGAACTTGGAAATCTGTTTGGGTACCGAACCCCCCGTTAACATCCATGATCTATGCCAATATCGATCAAGGGTGTTAACTCCTAACCTCTTCATGACCAATGGTCAATTGGTGCCTGAATGACCACATAAATTTTTGACGTTCTATGTACTTATTTAAATGGCGATGTCTCTGTAAAAGCATCGCATATCGTAACAAATTTTACTTTGTTTCTTTCAAGACATGTGAGACTTTATCTTTATACAATATATTTAATAATTACATATATAGAATTTACCAATAATTGACTACAGATGTGAAAAATTTTTGTCATTTTTTTTTTGATTAGTGTAGTAACTTTTACCAAACTATGTTCTAAATATGTACAGCTTTATTCCATCACCCTTTCCCAGGTTCAGCTGTGCGCATGTACTTCTGCAAAAATGAAAAGTTAAATTGTATCCTTCTGCACCTTCTACATTCTGCCTTCAGCTGAGCAGCTGGAGGAGGGCACACTTTAAACGTCTATATACTGTGTATTCCGGCATATAAGACGACTTTTGAAGACAGAAGATTTTTCTGTCTTCAAAAGTTGTGTTATACGCCGGAATATACGGTATATACACGTTTAAAGTGTGCCCTCCTCCAGCTGCTCAGCTGAAGGCAGAATGTAGAAGGTGCAGCATGGAGAGGGCTCACGGGCTGAGCCCTCTCCATAGCCGGTAAGTCTTTGCTGCATATTGCAGCAAAGGCTTACCGGTAACAGCCGCGATCGGTGCTAGCACCGATCGCGGGTGTTTTCAGAGCGTTGGCTGGCGACAAAGCTGCCAGCAGCCTCAAAAAGATAGTGGCGCATGGGCGCCGCCATCTTACCTGGGATCGCCGCTCCCCGTGACGTCATCAGTCTCCGGCGATCCGTCTCCATGGTAGCCTCGGGTCTTCCGAAGACCCGAGGCTATTTCGTTTTAACCCCTTCATTACAATGTGCTGATGGCACATTGTAATGAATGAGGAAAATCCCCATATACTGCCATACTGTAGTATGGCAGTATATGGTAGTATCGACCAGACAACCTAGGGTTAAAGTACCCTAGGGAGTCTGAAAAATAGTATAAATAAAAATTTAAAAAAGTTAAAAAAAAAATTATAATAAAAAAACCCTAAAATTTCAAATCACCCCCTTTCCCTAGAACTGACATAAATATAAATAAACAGTAAAAATCATAAACACATTAGGTATCGACGCGTCCGAAAATGCCCAATCTATCAAAATATGATAACGGTTTTTCAATGCGTTTAACCCTGTAACGGAAAATAGCACCCAAAGTCAAAAATGACACTTTTTTTTGCCATTTTGAAAAATATAAAAAAATCTATAAAAAGGGATAAAAAGGTCGTACAGTCCTAAAAATGATATAATTGAAAATATCAAATTTCGCAAAAAATGACACCATCCACAGCTCCGTACACCAAAGTATAAAAAAGTTATTAGCGCCAGAAGTTGGCAAAATCAAAAAAAAAAATTTTGTACAGGAAGTTTTCATTTTTGTAAATGTATGAAAACATTATAAAACCTATACAAATTTGGTATCCCCATAATCGTACCGACCCAAAGAATCAAGTAGACATGTAATTTGGGGCGCTCAGTGAAAGACGTAATATCCAAGCCCACAAGAAAATGGCGCAAATGCTTTTTTTCACCATTTTCATTGCATTTGGAATTTTTTTTTCCCGCTTCTGAGTACATGGCATGGAATATTTAATAAAATAAAAATTTAAGGTACAGTATGGTAACATTTACAGTAAAATGGACGATGGTGATGTTGTTGTTGTATGCCTTATGTTTATGAGCGACAGTTTTCCTGCTATATACCTGCATGTCATAAGAATTTAAATTAAAAAAAGGACCATGTTAAATTCAAATCTGTTTTTTTTTTTTTTTTTTAATTTTTATCTGTGTTTTGTATGCGTTGGAAAAGGGGTAGTCTTATACGGCGAATATATCTTAAACTCTATATTTTAAACAGGAAAGTAGGGGGGTAGTCTTATACACCAGGTTGTCTTATACGCTGGAATATACGTTATTTCTGAACCCTTGCACCTAGAAATATGACATTCATGTGACATGTTAGTGTCATTATAAAATGGAGAGTTTCACCTTTTAAATATGATAGTTAATATTATATTATATTTAAAATTGCTGCAAAGCGAAGTAATATTAACGAGCCCTTATAAAGCTCCATAAATGGAATACGAAGAAAAGTTAGGGATTATAATATCTTGCATGCGGAGCACATCCCTAGAAGTCAATGTATCCACCAAATTTAAAAAAAAAAAAAAAAAATGGACGGCACCTGCATCATATCCATATGCAGACTGTTTTTTCACAAATGTTGCTAGGCAACCAACTGGCCAGGGCAAGAGGTAGATTAGAAACCCATCAGTTCTTTTTTTCCCTATGTGATAAAAATGGATGGCTTACGGACAACGCCACCTAATTTTTTGCAGATGTGTAGCAGACATCCTGTCTGAATGAACCCTTCTTTTTATGTCTTATCCATTTTAATGAATTTCATTTAATTGTATTATCGCTTAAATAAATAATGTGATGATATAAAGAGATCTCTGAAAAGATCCATCTCTATATACCAGTGCATGGAGCCTGTGTCACTCTCTTGGTTATATAAAATCCTCCAATTGACACCTAGGGAGCCAATAGTCAGTGGATAGAGGCTCTGTCTCTCTATGGCAGGTGGAGTGTGGAGGTTGTGGTTTTAAATCCCAGGCTGGGCAACAAATTGCATTTAATTGCATCATTTACAGTATTTTTTCGGACTATAAGGGGCACCCGAATATAAGGCGCACCATCAATAAATGCCTGCTAAAACGTTTAGGTTCATATATAAGGCGCACCTGATTATATGGTTGAATGACCAGCAGGTGGCAGACATGTGCACAGTTCAAAGCTATTGTCTGTAAGAATGGTTCATATATAAGGCGCACCTTTGATTTCTGAGAAAATCAAAGGATTTTTAGTGCGCCTTTATAGTCCGAAAAATACGGTAGATTATACTATATATGGACAGTTCTGATATTTCCCTAATGACCCTCTGCAGACAGGTACAAGGGGGGAGATATACCATATGTCTCTTAGAGTAGAACAGTTCTAGTTCCCCATGGCAACCAATCAGATCTCGGCTTTCTTTTTCATACAGCTGTTTATAAAATTAAAACTCAGCTCTGATTAGTTTCCATGTGCAACTAGAACAGTTTCGCCTCAGAAACTTGATGAGAAATCTCACCCATGGAGTCTGTTGAACAGTGGAAGTCTTTAAGTACCGCAATTTAACTGAAACCGAGTGTTAAGCACATGTTCAATTTTTCAGATGCAGTTTTTGATGCCTTAACCTGGAATGGAGTAGAAGGAGTAACGCCTTTTAATTATTTGTCACAATGCATTGTGCAGCCCTAGGTATGACCAATATGGCACCATTACTACTTCCTATGGGATGCTTTCTTGGCATCAAATCTGCATTATGAAATGGTCCCAAATTATATAATATATATATGTATGTGTGTGTAATATATATATATATATATATATAGATATATATAGATATATATAGATATATATAGATATATATAGATATATATAGATATATATAGATATATAGATAGATCTCCAAAATAATAAAGTTGATGTGTAATTTTGACTGTAGGGTGAGAGTCGTAAATGTGAAGCCTTTAACCCCTGAAGGACGCAGGGTTTTTTCGCTCATTTCTTGCTCTCCACCTTCAAAAATCCATAACTTTTTCCATTTTTACGTGTACAGACCTGTGTGAGGGCTTATTTTGTGCGTAACAAATTTTACTTTCCCGTAATGTTATTTATTTTAACATGCCGTGTACTGCGAAGGTGAAAAAAATTCCAAATGTGGAAAAATTGAAAAAAAACCGCACGTGCGTCACGTTCTTGTGGGCTCAGTTTTTACGACTTTCACTCTGCGCTCCAAATAACACCTCCGCTTTATTCTTTGGTTCGGTGCGATCGCGGTTATACCAAATTTATATAGGTTTTATTGTGTTTTAATACATTTTCAAAAATTAAACGTGTACAAAAAAGAGAAAACATTTTTGCCATCTTCTGAAGCTAATAACTTTTTCATACTTTGGCTCACGGAGCTTTATGAGGTGTCATTTTTTGCGAAATGAGCCGACGTTTTCATTGCTACCATTTTGAAGTCTGTGCGACATTTTCATCATTTTTTATTTCATTTTTTAATGTGATGTAAACAGGTGTAAAAGTCGCATTTCGGACATTTGGGCGCCATTTCCCGTCTCGGAGGTCACCGCCGGCCGTAATCGTTTTTATATTTAGGGCATTTTGGGACGCGGCGATATCTAATGTGTCTGTGATTTTTACTGTTTATTATGTTTTATATCAGTTCTAGGGAAAGGGGGGTGATTTGAATTTTTAATATTTTATTAATTTTTTATTTTTTAAACTTTTTTTTTTCACTATATCTTAGACCATCTAGGGTACATTAACCCTTTATTTGCGGTGGGGGTTTACTATAATATGCAACAACCCCCACCTCTGTATGAAGAGGCCTCAGCCCGTGAGCCCTCTTCATACATTCCCTATACCTAGGGAGGGGTTAAAGAGGTTATGCCGCAATCAAACTTGTTTTTAAAAATCTCCCAAAGAGATGTAAATATTCAGAAGATGTTCTCATAATGGTTAATTTGAAAAAAAAATTAGCTTTTTAATTTATTATTCTGGTGCTTGTGCGGCTTCTACTCTCTCCCACAGGAACAAGTGTGGGAGGATCCAAGATAGGCAGTTATGCCACATGTTGGCTTTCCATACATCACTGATTTCAGAGTCTCCTTTCACATGCTCTACTCAACTAGTCCCTGCACTTACTAATACCCAACATAGCAAATCTAATGGAAATCCTATGTGTCCTTATTATTATTACCTATACCAAAGCCACACTCTTATTTCCTGTACCTTCCCATCCTTGTCACATCACAAAATAGATAAAGGCAACTCTATGTGCCACACATCCTAATGTGCATATGTTTCAAGAAAGAAGTTGGATGTGTATGGAAAGATGGCTTAAATCAAGTCTTATTGAAATAATGAAAAACTTTATTATTCACAATAAACACTAACTCTTAAAAACACTTAAAAACAGCACAGACAAAATGTTGTGCTGTGTGCAGTGCATGAAAATAACATGCTCTGAGCTAACTCCCCCACTGTTTACAAATCAAAGTAAATCTCTACTTGGTATCTTATGAAATTGAAAAATGTATTGTAAACATTGACTGGCTGTGCAAATGTGTAGCCCGTGCTATATAAAGTGCAACAAGTGTCCTAGGATCAATAATCAATACACATGTCCATGGAAAGCACAATACAGCGATATGCCAATGTAAATAAATAAAGTAATATCACCAAGTTAGATGAGGGGGAGATGCAGCGCCCCACGCGTTCCGCCTCAAGTGTGGCTTCCTCAGGGGTATATGGTTTAGTGTCTCTAGGCGGTATATATATACCGTAATGATTGGGGAGAGTGATCTCACCTGTCCAGGTGTGTGCTACGCAATGGGCGGATGCGTGTGGTGTTTCGTGTCGGCGTCAGCAACTGTGCGCATGCGCACACCCAGGCGCCGCGCGGCCGACACAATCCTCCGCCTCCAGCTTGTGTCAGCCGCGCGTCACCAGGTGGGCACGCCCCCAGTGTTCTCGCTGTCTATGTCTCTATGTGACTTAGTCTAGGTGAATTCCTTAAAGGTAAGTAAATGTTGGAATGCCATGGTTCAGTGGAATCCGGACATATGGTGTGCAAGAATAAATTATAAAGATTCCTGTAGATACATGGGCTATGCTCAATCTAGGATAAATGCATGTAGATGATATCAATATATAACAATATACAACAGAGAGTGTATATACTTAGTAGATGGATATTTATTTGAAGCAAAAGGGTGTATTATAAAAGTGAGTCTCTGTGTGTCAATCGTGAAAAAACCTTTTGTTTTTTTCTTGTTTTCTTTCTTTTTTTTTCTTTTTTTTGGGATTTTATGTTTTTTCTGTCTTTTCGCTTTCTTCTTTTCCGTTTTTAATTATTCTTTTCTTTGTGTCTTTTTATTTTCTCCCAGTGGTATGTGAAAATTGAGCCCAGGTATTAGGCTTTCCAAGAGTGCAGATATAGGTGACGGTCATATGAAGAAAATAGTTGAAGAATCCCCGTTCTAGGTGCTGTAAAGTGTTTCTTTGTGTCGGTAGCCACACAGATGCTTGAATTACTTAATATCTATTGGTGATGTGTCCTCCTGGTGATTGTGCTAAGTGAGAGATAAAAAGAGAAATTAATAATTGCATACTAAACATGTGAACACCCATGCAAATATTTCATTTACAAACTTTGCCCATAATAATTGTTATACAGTGTAGGAAGGCATTTGCCAGAATGGCTCTGCCTTGTTGCGCAAATTCACAAAAATTGGCATTGCCCATGTTCCTTTTGTAAAAAATAAATAATAATTAATAAGTTGTGATACTCACTACTGGATGTATCCAACAGATCCCAGTTGTTCATTGTGGTCTCACCATGTATTGCATGCCATGCTGTTGCAACCAGACTCCACAGGAATGTTATGCCTTTCTGTAGAATCCCGTGAACGACAACTCCTCATTTATTCCTGTTGGTGTCATGGAATTCAGGTTGTATATCCATCTGGATTCCCTTTGCAGTAGAATGGGGGTGATGTCTCCCCCTCTAATGTTGGTAACTATCTTCTCCAGACCAAATATTCTGACCCCTCTGCATTGACTTCCATGGAAATTCATAAAGTGTGTTGCTACCGATGTCAAGTTTTTATCCTGTTTGAAATGTTTCTTGGCCATATTGATGGAGGAAAAATGTTGCTGAATTCTCTTTTTTTAGTGGTTGTGATGTTTGTCCCACGTAGATTTTGGGGCAAGTACATGTTAAGAGATATATCACATTTCTTGTTTTGCAGTTTATGTAGTCTCTTAATTTGTATTCCTTTTTGTCAATTGGATTGGTGAATGTGTCCCTATTTGCCATATATTAGCAAATATTACATTCGCCGCAGGCATATGTTCCTTTAATTCGATGACCTCCTGTGGTGTTGGAGATAGGTCGGGTAAAGTGACTTCTTGTGAGGTGATCTTTAAGATTTTTTTGCTCTTCTGGCCGTGATTGTGGGTCTTGTATTGATGAACTCCCTTAATCTGGGCTCACTCTTTAGTATGTTCCAGTTTTTTCCAAGGATTTGATATAGGTCCTGCCATTGGTTGTTATATGTGGTGATGAGTCTAACCTCATTGTCTTTCCTTGGTTTTCTGGGCTTTGGTGTTAGTAGCGTGTCCCTGTTAATTTTAGTGACTCGCATGTATGCCTGGGAGATCACCTTCTTGGGATAGCCTCTTGCCCTCAGTCTATTTGTCAATTCTTTTGCATGTATTTTAAAATCCTGTGGGTCATTACAGTTTCTTTTTAGTCTTAGCATTTGGCTGTAGGGTATGCCCTTCTTTAGATGCTGCGGATGAAAACTGTTGAAATGTAATATGTTGTTGGTGTCTGTTTTTTTGCGGAATAACGAAGTGGTTATTTTTTCTTGATTTTTTTTTTGACACCTTCAAATCCAGGAATTCCACAGATGTGTTGGAAATATAAGGCGTCAATTTTACATTGATGGTGTTTGTGTTCAATTCTTCTATGAATTCCAAGCATTCGCATGTTGGGCCCTGCCACAGAAAGATGATATCATCTATAAAACGATACCATTTAAGTACCTTAGATTGAAAGTTGGGCAATGGGTGCACGTGTGTCTCCTCCCACCATCCCAAAAAGAGATTCGCGTAGGAGGGGGCACAACGCGCACCCATTGCCGTGCCTGATATTTGTCTGTAATAGACTTGGTCAAAGATGAAATAATTGTGGTTTAATGCAAAGTAGAGTAGGTCTAAGATAAAGGAATCATGCTTGCGATCAGAGTTGACTTGTTTGTTCAAGTGGTAAGCCACTGCTTTGAGTCCTATGTCATGGGCAATATTCGTATACAACGATTCAACATCCATTGTTACCAGGAGGGTTTCAGAATGTATTTCAATCTCTTGTAGTTGTTCTATTAAATGCATGGAGTCTCGTATGTAGGATTCCAGTTGCAAGACCATGGGCTGTAAGAAAAAATCGAGATAAATACAAACTCGTTCACAAAGCCCTCCTATTCCTGCTACAATTGGCCTACCTGGCGGTTTTGACATGGATTTATGAATTTTTGGAACCAGGTAGAAAGTTGGGGTTACTGGTGCATCAACTTTTAAGTATGTAGCTTCTTTTTTGCTGATTATATTCTGGTGTAGAGCCTCGGAGATCAACCGATCAATTTTACATTTGAAGGTGGTTGTCGGGTTGGATGGGAAACTGAAATAGAATTTTTGGTTATTCAGTTGGTTTTTTGCCTCTTTAATGTAGTCCTCAACTGCCCACAAGACCACGTTACCTCCTTTGTCCGCCTCTCTAATTATGAATGTTTTGTTGAGGCTGAGTGCTTTTAGTGCTTCTTCCTCCTGTTTGGAAATGTTGTTGTTCCGGTTCTTGTCTGTGCGTAGTTGATTGGGCGTGCCCACCTGGTGACGCGCGGCTGACACAAGCTGGAGGCGGAGGATTGTGTCGGCCGCGTGGCGCCTGGGTGTGCGCATGCGCACAGTTGCTGACGCCGACACGAAACACCACACGCATCCGGCCATTGCGTAGCACACACCCGGACAGGTGAGATCACTCTCCCCAATCATTACGGTATATATATACCGCCTAGAGACACTAAACCATATACCCCTGAGGAAGCCACACTTGAGGCGGAACGCGTGGGGCACTGCATCTCCCCCTCATCTAACTTGGTGATATTACTTTATTTATTTACATTGGCATATCGCTGTATTGTGCTTTCCATGGACATGTGTATTGATTATTGATCCTAGGACACTTGTTGCACTTTATATAGCACGGGCTACACATTTGCACAGCCAGTCAATGTTTACAATACATTTTTCAATTTCATAAGATACCAAGTAGAGATTTACTTTGATTTGTAAACAGTGGGGGAGTTAGCTCAGAGCATGTTATTTTCATGCACTGCACACAGCACAACATTTTGTCTGTGCTGTTTTTAAGTGTTTTTAAGAGTTAGTGTTTATTGTGAATAATAAAGTTTTTCATTATTTCAATAAGACTTGATTTAAGCCATCTTTCCATACACATCCTTGTCACATTATACTTAGAGGGGTTTTTCCACGAAAAAAAAAAAAAAATTCTCACATCTCAATGCCCTAGTGATTGTTACTCAATAAAGATCACTTTGACCCCTTACTTTACAATTTTACTCAGTGTTATTGCTGTTTTAGCTCCTCTCACTCTTTATGGTGCTCAGTGCAAATTCCTAGGGTGTGGGCGGGGCCTCTAGTTTTGACCCATCTAGTTTTGTGGGGTGACAATGTGGTTAGATTATCACGGTACAGTTGTATATGCACTTTCATCGGGCTTCTGACATTGTACTGACTGGTAGAAGGAGATTAGAAAGATCAGAGATGCATGAGATCCATTAGATGCCTATTACAGAGTCAGGTCTGCTACATCTTTGTTCTCGGTCTCACAGCTATGTGCCTGCATTCTCCTTCCCCCCAGATCATTTATCTCTGTGTAGCTTGTAGATGTCTGTCTCTCCTCACAATCTTTTGCCAGGAAGTGAATCCGTGTATGTGCCAGTGTGCGCTCCGTCCTAGGACTGCAGGGGGCGGGGCTACAGGCACAAGACACAGAAATCTCATCTGCACAATCTCCCATGAAAATCAAGATGGCTGCTGACACGAAGTCGGAAGTTACATAGTCTGATCTAGGGGCGACTGAAATTGTGTACAGCAGGACTGATAGACAGGTTGGACTTGTATCTGAAATGCTGCATTTTCGTTAATAGTGAACTAGAGAATGTGTGTGTTATTTTGATGTGCTGAGTACATATAAGAAACTTGTCTTTGTGGAAATACCCCTTTAACCCCTTAGCGTTCTGCGCCGTAGCTCTACTGCGCTGAGTCCCGCGAATAGCATTGGGGTTCGCAGGATGTAAGCAGTAATCTACCACTGACATCCTCGGCTAACACCCGCTGTCGGAGTGGGCTCCTATCGCGGATGTTTAACCCGTTAAATGCCACGGTCAATGCGACCACGGCATTTAACGTGCCTTCCGGGGGTCTTTACCCCACTATCGGCCCCCTGCGCCATTGTTGGCTGCGCCGATCGCTGCTGTGGCACCTCTGGGGTCCGATCGAGACCCCAGAGAAGCCTGAAGGCAGTGCCTTTAAGATGGTGTCTGTGACGTCATCTTAAAGGCAAAGTGTCCGCCTATACATCTGCATAGGCTGACACTGCTAATACCCTGCAATACATCAGTTTTGCAGGGTATTAGCAGTGTCTAATGTTTTTCAATAAAAAATAACTTACTAAATAAATCACTAAAAATGCCCATAAGCCCCTAAACATATAAAGAGACATAAAACGCTCAAAAAAGTCTAAATCATAACACAAACCCTACATATATAGTATCACCGCATCCGTAACAACCTGTAGAATACAGCTAAACAACTATTGAACCCATATGATGAACGCAGTAAAAAAAAAACCTTTAAAAACCCACCAAAAATTATGATTTTTACCTATTATATTCCACTAAAAATGCAATAAAAAATGATCAACAAAACATATGTACTCTAGAATGACAATGTTGCAAAGAACAACATGCCCAGAAAAAAACAAGCCATCAACCAGCTCTATAGCCGAAAACGTAACAATGTTATGCCACTTGGAAGACGGCGTTGCAAAAATGATTGATTTTTTCCCCCCACATTAGGGTTTTATTTGGCAAATTTAGTAAAACATAAGAAAAAATATTCCTGTCTGGTGTCCCCGTAATCGTATCGACCCATAGAATAAAGATAGCATGATTATTAGGCTATACGGTGAACACGAAAAAAAAAAAGTAAAAATCCAGTACAGAATTGATGCTTTTTTACTCATGACCTCAAAGTTCCTAAATTTTCAACAATAGGGGATACCAACCCCAAAATGGTAACACTGGAAAAAGCATCTAATCCCGCAAAAAGAATGCCCCAATAACGGAAAAGCAAAAATTTTATAGCCTTCAAAAGGGGCCAATGAGGAAACTAAAATCCTGGCAGCTGCAGGGTGCTCCTTCCCTTCTGCGCCTCACTGTGCCCCCATAACACAAGTAACGACCACATGTGGGGGGTCTCTGCACTCAGGGGAAATTGTAGAACAATTTGTATGGTGGGTTTTCTCTTTTTATTTTTTGGAAATGTGTATATTTTAGGGCTAAATGAACATATAACAGACAAAATTTGACCATTCTAAATTTCACCGCCATTTTGATTCAATTTCTATGAAGATCTCAAGGGGTTAACAATCTTCGTAAATGCTGTTTCTGATAGCTTGAGGGGTGCAGATTTGAAAATGGGTTGGTTATATAGGGTGGTTTTAATGCTAAATATGTAAAATTTTTATTTCAAACGGTATGTATCCCCAAAATAGTCAATTCTGAAAATACAGAAAATCGCTATTCGATTTGTAAGCTGCGTGCCGTCAAAGTAAATTATCCGAACATTTCAAAACTTATGAAAATGTAAAGTAAACATATAGGAAATGTTATTCGGCAAGTTATTAAGGTGGTAAATCTATCTGCCTGAAAACGCGTGATTTCGAAAATGGAAAATTTTTCTAAAAATTCATTTTTTTTTTTTTTTTTTTTTGTAAATAAACGCATAACTTATCAGCAAAAATTTACCACTAAAATGAAGTACAACATGTGGGGAAAAAACAATCTCAGAAACGCTTTGATAAGTAACGGTGTTCAAAAGTTGTAACCATATAAAGAGACGCAGGTCAGAATCCACAAAATGGGACTGAGCCTTAAAGGGAACCTACCACCACGAATCTACCTATAAAGGTAGATCGGGTGGTAGGTGGATGTATGGGACGTGAGGATAGCCCTTTTTAGAGCTAATCCTCACGTCCCCGCTAGCCTAGCATAAACTTTATTGGCCTAATATGTTAATTTAATTAAGCGGCTACAGGGGCGTGGAGTAGCCGGACACGAGGCTACACGGCGCGGCTACTCCACGCCCCAGTAGCTGCTTTCCCCCGCCTACCCTGTGATCTTCGGCGCGCAGCTCCTGGCAGCTGCGCGCCCTCGTCCGAGAAGCCGGAGTTCTGCGCATGCGCAGTAACTCCGGCCAAGATGCGCGATCTCGGGAACGAGGCCGGAGTTACTGCGCATGCGCAGAACTCCGGCTTCTCGGACGAGGGCGCGCAGCTGCCAGGAGCTGCGCGCCGAAGATCACAGGGTAGGCGGGGGAAAGCAGCTACTGGGGCGTGGAGTAGCCGCGCCGTGTAGCCTCGTGTCCGGCTACTCCACGCCCCGGTAGCCGCTTAATTAAATTAACATATTAGGCCAATAAAGTTTATGCTAGGCTAGCGGGGACGTGAGGATTAGCTCTAAAAAGGGCTATCCTCACGTCCCATACATCCACCTACCACCCGATCTACCTTTATAGGTAGATTCGTGGTGGTAGGTGCCCTTTAAGCTACAAAATGGCTGCGTCCTTAAGGGGCTAAAGGGGCTATCACTCCGGTCCATGTGCCATGTAAACAAACATGGTCGTGGGAGCAGTGCTGGACTCAGCTTCCGACCGGACCCGACAACCATCTGATCCGCATATACAATGCTGTGAATGGGGACTGGTGGGCGTGGCTGGCCACGGACGGTCGGAAGCCAAATCCAGGGCTGCTCCCGTAGAAATGTTTGTTTACATGGGGCACAGACCGGAGCGACAGCAGCGCGGGACACCCGGAGGGCGCTGCAAGGTAATTACAGTCTAATATTTTTTTCTAATATTTAAGTATCGGACAACCCCTTTAATTTGGAAAATAAATGTTTGTAAAAACAGAATATCATTTATCTCATAAAACATGTTTCATATGGGCCTTATTTATAAAATGTCTCACAGTAAAACTGCCTATGTTGCCTATAGCAACCACTCACTGTTCAGCTATCATATTGCCAAAGCAGGTTACTAAATGATAGCCAAGCTATGTTTGGCTACTTAGGGCAACAGACATATACTGTCACTTTTTTTTTCTGTAAAGCTAATTTTTCTCATAATGTGTTTTTTTTTTTTTGATAGGCGTTTATGTATTATGTATGAGAATGGTGGACCATTAGTTGATAAGTCGCAAATTGTTACTCAACCTCCTGTCCAGGCACCGCTTTCGGCCAAGTGGGCTGAACTTTTACAAGTGAAGGTTTACAAGCTGCCCAATATTACTAAATAGCCGGAATAGACCCCATCATGAGAATGAGACCCCCTGCAATTTACAGAAAGAGGTCCTAATCTCACTTAGTGTTATGCTGCTTCAGGGAGGTCAGAAATTTCCAAACACAGCACTCGGGCATTTCCACCACTCCTATTCACTAGATGAGTGCCACAGATACCAGAGTGCTATGCTCAGCAATGTCCAACTATCCCTTAGGGTGCTGTCACACGTTAGTGTTTTGTAATGCGATAATCCATCGCAATCGGCACCCTGTGTCTTGAATTAAATTGCTAATGGCGGACAGCACCCATGGCGTTCTTTGTCCGTTCCAAATGCGTTTTTAGACGCACTGTAAACATGCATTTTTACATGTATACCATGCAGTTTGGCTGGGTTAAATGCATTTTTCTTTAGAGCTGCATTCAACCTAGTTTTCCTCCCCTTCTAAGGTGCTTCAGTATCGGAGGGGGAGGGGCATGAAGCAGCAGGACCTCGAGCTGCCTGACTATGGGAACGCCTTAGTTGTTGTTAGCACATTTCTGCTTACAGTACACAAACGAAGCCAGAGGAAAAAGCACCTGCTGAAACCACCCAAACTTCTTGACCTGTGACCAGCTGGGGGCTCGCTCTGCACCCTGCTTTCCCCAGTTCTTGAAACCAGCTACCAATATAAAAAAAAGGTATAGAGAACCTGCTGGTCACAAGCGGCACTGACTGCTCCTTCACAGAGCAGATCAGTCATGCAGCCAGCGGAAGTATACAGGAGGAGAGCTGAACTTCCAGAAAGTGGGATAAGAGGAAGCAACTGCGCATACTCGGCCACGGCAGTGGCAACAGAAGGACGGGCAGCTTTTTAAATGCATTTAACTAAATATGTTTAGACATCCTATACCAGCTCCTTTTGTGCAAATTCCTAGAAGATTTTCATAGCCCTGCGGTGCTAAGTGGGAGAGAGATGTGGGACCTGTGACGGACGATCAATGGAATAATGTTCTAGAGGTTATAACAACCGCTTCACTGGGGGAAGCAAACACTCACAACTATATATAGTTCATAGGGTATATAGAATACCAAAGTTTTTGTATGACATTCCGGTGCGCTAAAATGCATCATGCCCAAAGTTCTCTGAAGAAACGGCAGATATGACACATATACTATGGAATTGCCCCGTTGTCAAACCTTTTGGGCAGCTGTGTTGGGCTTCATAGCTGGGGCGTAGTCGATATCAGTCCCTAGGAATGTACTTGTGTGTTAGGCTGCAATGAGGAAATTACTTTGGATCATGTGGGCAAGATTGCGGTGGGGAGGTTGCTGTATATGGCTCAGAAATCAATTGCAGCAAGGTGGATTCAACCTTTTGATTTTGTCATAACTAATCTGTAGTCCTGGCTGGGTGGTCGGGGGGGGGGGGGGCTTGTTTCTTCATTGTTTTGTATGTTCATGAAAAATTTTAAAAAGAAATAATATCTGATTAAAAAAAAAAAAATAAATATATATATATATATATATATATATATATATATATATATATATATATATATATATATATATATTGTGTGTGTGTATATATATATGTATGTGTGTTTAGACATGGGGAAAAACCCATTTAAGAAATTGGCACAGCGTTATTGTGTTTTTGTTAGTTATATGGCATTTGTAATATTTCTCTAGTTTTCCTGTAAATGGCTCATAATATTTATTACTGTCTCTACAAAACACAATTTGCTGTGAAGATAACAAGCACTCTTTGCTCTGTAAACAGAAAAAAATCAAGTTATAGAAAGTCCCATGTAAGAGATTTATCCACCATCTCTTTGATGCTTTTGCAAAATCGCCCCACAGGTGTAAATGGTCATGCTTTCCAACTTAAAGGGGTTTGCCCATGTAAGAAAATTCTGAAATTTCAGTCCCTTAGTGATGTTTACTCAATAAAGAACATTTTTTTTTAATTATGAGGTTTATATACACTTTCATTTAACCTCTGAACATTCATTAGTATCTGACTCATAGAAAGAGAGATGAGACGGATGAGAGATGATGACATTCATCAGATGCATATTACACATGGTGTTAGGGTAGGATTTAAGATACCCTCTTTATAGTGCGTCAATTATGTGTTTCAAATCAGTTCTAAATGAATTTGTGCACAGTCTCAAGGAAATGACTAGGACCACTGCTGATGCAAGACTTGCTTATGCTATCGCCATGGGCAAAAATCAGCACTTCACAAATTTTATTCGGTCTATATAGAAAAGCAGAAAAAAAGTAGAAAAGGAGGAGTGTTCAAAGCATAACAATATCATACTTCTTCTTGGATGGAGTTTTCCTGCTGTCTCACGTTCACGTCACGCTCACATTCCTTAGCCTCAAAGTTTTAGGTGCGGTCTAAGATCTCGCCGCCATCTTGAGTTCATTGTTTCTATTACAGTATATTTCAGGAAAATAAGACAAGTAGAAATGACAGGATTTGATCTATCAGCTAGCTTTACCTTAACAATGGCATTCTTAGATGTGCTATAACAGCCATAACATACACATAACTCTACTATACGTATCCCTCTGGATAAAGACCTACCTGTAAGTTTACTCTCCTCACACTTGCTGGCAGGAAGTATCTGTGTGAGCTCCTCTTGGAATGCAAGGGTAGGGGCCACTGAAGAGAGCAGCTCAGTGCAACGTCAGACAGGAGCACAATATGTCCTCCCCGACCCTAAAGTCAGAAGATTCAGGGTCAGGTCCAGGGGCAACAGAAATTCTATACACCAGGACTGAAAGAGACAGGTTGAAATGATATCTGTAAAATGCTTTAGTTTTGTCAACCCGTGAATTAGAGAATGTGTTATTTTGTTATCCTGAGTATATTTAAGAACCTTGCCTTTGGAATGCCCCCTAAATGTTTACATGGAGGACTTTTAAGTTCTTCTTATGCCAATTGCGCGGGGGCTCAGTAGTTAGACCCCCAGAGTACTGACGCTAATCCTCAATCCTGGGGAGTTCCTGCTGCTTTAAATCCATTTCTGTTTTTAACAGATGGCTGATGAAGAGGAGCCAGATGAAGTGTATGAAGATGAGGATGATGAAAATGAAGAAAACAACTGGAGGAATGATTATCCTGATGAAGAGGACCAGAAGGGCACTGATCAAGAGGAAAGATATATGGGTAATTTCTATATAATAACAGTACTTGACAGGTATCAGTTCTTTATCCCTAGATAAGCTAAACAGATATTCACATTGCTATGGAAAACTAGAGCACCGCATTTACTCCTATTTAGTTTGCTTACTGCAATATAAAGGATATATTAAGCTACATATAATAATTCCTTTATAAAGGGCACACAGATTACACAATCCTATACAAACTCTTTGCAGATGTTGACCTGGATGGGACATGAACCCAGGTCAACAGTGCTACCCATTGAGCCACAGTGCTACCCATATCTTCCTCTTTTACTACTGTCTGCATATACTCTAACTCTTGCCAAGGACGTATATCAGCGTCCCTCAAGGAAATATGAGATGAGCCTGGGTTCTAGGAGCCTTGGAATTTTTTTGCTCTGAAAGTAAAGAATCTTTACAAAGGATGATTGTGGCTGTGGGTGGTTCAAGCAGCAGCAATTTTTATTAAATTATTGTATTCAGATTCCTTAAAAAGGATGGCTGAACCATTCTAAAAGCTCTTATACCTCTTGTGCCCCCCCCCGCCCCCCCCCCATTGCTGCACCATGAGACCTACAAGTGGTAGGTTTCCTTTAACAAGAACTGTAACTGTGGTGTTCCATTTCCTTACTATGTTCCTCACAGTGGAAACTGACAGGTTAAATCTCTGAGACAACTTTTTGTATCCTTCCCCTTTAATTTTCAGATCATTTGAGAGCTATTTTGAGGAGCCCATTATGCCACTCCTCAGAGGAGATTCAAATAGGAGAACAACTTGCAAGTGGCCACCTTAAATACCTTTTCTCATGATTGGATACATCTGGCTATGAAGTTCAAAGCTCAATGAGGTTACCAAACCAATTTAGTGCTTCAGTAAGTCAGTAAAAAGTAGATGGTATTCAAATAGAGCAAATGATAAGGGTGCCCATACTTTTGCACCTGTCAAATTTTGTTTTAATGCATATTGCACATTATCTGTAAGTACAATAAACCTCATTTGAATCCTGAAATAATCCTGTGTCCATCAGTAGAAGATTAACAGGGATCATATGTGCCCCTATAAAACAAAACAAAAAAATAATTAAAAAAAAACAAAATTAAAAAAGTAAAAAACAAAAATTAAAGTGTTATGCCCTCAATCCCCCCAAAAAATTAATGAAATTAAATTGGCTATGTCACCCCCAGCCCTCCCTAGTGGGTCCAGCCCACTCTGTAGGGGTCTGGTGGTGACATCAGCTACAGCCCACTCTGTTGGGGGGTCTGGGGCTGGCGTCAGCTATGGGCCGCTTTGGCGAGTCTAAAACTGGCATCGGCATGGCCCACTCTGTAGGTTGAAATTTCTGAGGAAACTATAACATGGTTGTGAACCACTTGTTAACCCCTTTGTGTCTAAGCCGTTATATAGCTTCAGGACCAAGCACAATTTTGAAAAGCTGTTATGTGTCACTATTTGCAGTTATAAATTTAGAATGGTTTATCATACCCGGGTAATTTTGAGATTTGTTTTTTTGTGACATGTTAGTGGTATATTTTGGTTGTTAAGCTTTGCATTTATTTAAAAGTAGGAAATTTGGTAAAAATTTATAAAACATGGCAATTTTTTTTTTTTTTTCTAAATGTTATTCCCATTGTACAGTAAGTCTAACCACCCAAATTGGTTACTAATTAACATAAATCTACTTTATGTTGGCATCATTTTTTAAATGTTTTAATATTTTATTTGGCCATTGAGTGACTTTCCAAGATAACAACAGCAATTTTTCAAATTTTTAAGAAAATGCAAGATTCAATGATTTTAGAGGTAATTTCATATTGAAAAGGGGTTTAACAAGTTATATTTTGTGGAATTCCATTCCCCACAAATCATCCAATTTTTAAAACTGCACCCCTCAACTGTTCAGAACAGCCTTTGATAAGTTTGTTAACCCTTTCAGTGTCTCATATGAATTGAAACAAGATGGAGGTTCCATTTGGAATTTTCTAATTTTTACAATAAAGTTAAAGGAAACCTACCACTTGAAGTGGCAGGTATAAGAGGGAACTACCGAGCACCAGCTCAGGGTGAGCTGGTGCCGGAGCTTATTTTTGTTAGTGTTTTAAACCGCAGTATCGCTGTTTAAAACAGTTTTTAAACTTTATGGCCGGAGCTGCTTCGTCGCTAGCACCGATCGCGGGTGTTTTCTTCAAAGAGATGGCGCCGCATGGGCGCAGCCATCTTGTTGTGGATCGCTGCTCCCCGATGACGTCACGGGGAGCGGCGATCCGTCACCATGGTAACCTCGGGTGTTTCGAACACCCGAGGCTACTTCGTTTTAACCCATGCATTACAATGTGCTAATTGCACTGTAGTATGGCAGTATATGATAGGATCGATCAGACTACCTAGGGTTAGAGTACCCTAGGGAGTCTGAAAAATAGTAAAAGTAAAAATGAAAAAAGAGTTTAAAAAAAAAAATTATAATAAAAAAAACCTAAAAATTCAAATCACCCCCCTTTCCCTAGAACTGATATAAAAATAAATAAACAGTAAAAATCATAAACACATTAGGTATCGCCGCGTCCGAAAATGCCCAATCTATCAAAATATGATAATGTTTTTTCACTATGTTTAACCCCGTAACGTCCAAAGTCGAAAATGGAATTTTTTTGCCATTTTGAAAAATATAAAAAAATTTAATAAAAAGTGATCAAAAGGTCGCACAGTCCCAAAAATTATAGTAATGAAAACGTCATCAAAATTCGCATAAAATGACACTATCCACAGCTCCGTACACCAAAGTATGAAAAAGTTATTGGCCCCAGAAGCTGGCAAAATAAAAAAAAAATATTTTGTACAGGAGGTTTTAATTTTTTTAAATGTATGAAAACATTATAAAACCTATACAAATTTGGTATCCACGTGATCGTACCGACCCAAAGAATAAAGTAGACATGTCATTTGGGACGCAGAGTGAAAGCTGTAAAATCCAAGCCCACAAGAAAATGTCACAAATGTGGTTTTTCACCATTTTCACTGCATTTGGAATTTTTTTCCCGCTTCCCAGTACACGCCATAGAATATTAAATACCGTCACTATGAAGTGCAATTTGTTACGCAGAAAATAAGCCATAACACAGCTCTTTATGTGGAAAAATAAAAAAGTTATAGATTTTTGAAGTTGGTGAGTGAAAAAACTAAAAAAGGCCAAGTCGTTAAGGGGTTAAACCGCGATGCTGCGGTTTAAAACACTAACAAAAATAAGCTCCGGCACCAGCTCACCCTGAGCTGGTGCTCGGTAGTTCCCTCTTATACCTGCCACTTCAAGTGGTAGGTTTCCTTTAATATTTAGCCATAAAATACTTATGTTCAGGCAGGATGAAAGGTAAAAACCTCACAGATTTTGTTTGTGCAGTTTCTTCTTACTATGGCAACAATCCCCATGTGGATGTAAACTGCTTATGGTCCCACAATAGGGTAAAGAATAGAAGGAGCGCTATTGAGCTTTTGGAGGGCTGATTAGTCTAAATGGTTTTTCAAGTGCACAGACACATTTCAAAAGGTCCTGAGGTTTCCAGAAGGGTGAAGCCCCCACAAAAGACACCATTTTTAAAACTACACCCCTGAAAGAATTTATTTATGGTTATGATCAGCCTTTTGACGCTATGTTTTTACAGTTTTTTGTTGAAATGTAGAGTAAACAAAAATTGTGACATTTTTCACAAATTCGTTGTATATAGGACAGATTTCTCAGATGCAGAGCGTGAAAGTGAAGCAAATGGGCTTAATTTTTATAGTGTAGTTTCTCATAAATTCAGAAATAATTATAATTAATAATTATGTTCACTGGCCATATGGCAAGGCCTGGAATTGATAGGACAATGCAAGGATTTTTAAAGGACACCTGTCACTACTACCTGTTTGAGCAGCTCACATGCATTCCATCATAATATACTGCCTGTATAGAGGAACATTTAAAACCAAATTTTTATTAAGTAGTCAATAAAATTATGTGTGCTGGAGCTCACACTAACAATAAACATGGAAGCCCAACAGACATCTAAGTATCAAAAAAACAGGCTTGGATATATTGAGAGCCACTACTTCCATACTATCGATGATCTGCCATTTCTTGTTCAATTTCGTCGGTGGATATTGGGATCACATCCACCTCCCAGAAATAATCTTATAGGCAGAGTATTAGGGAGTTCCTATATTTGTAACACACTGTGTTAACAATAGGAGGGCTCAGACATATATATCCACTAATATGGTACACGACCAATTTCTTAGTGTGTCAGGGGGTAATCAATATTTGAATTCTCTGTCTTCACCCCAAGGCATCACTTAACATGTATTTACAAAAAGGAGATGTGTACTGGTGGGCACAAAGTTTCCAAACCCAATAGTAACTAACACATCTTCAAGATCTGTAGCAAGGTGCACTGAGACGGTGTACTGGTGGACATATGATTTACCACCCTGATGATGTGTAATACACCCTCCCAATGTCAACTATTTACATCTATTTACACCTTATTTACACCTGACGCGTTTCCCTGCAATTAGCAGTTCACCAGAGGTGGAATATAATCATACAGGATATGGCACGTGTCGTGGGTTTAGGAATACAGTGCTTCAGTATGGTACAGTTGATCTCTGTCCGCATCCACTTCGTGCCTAACACTAGTAGCAGTAGCGTTTCATTTATCAGATGTCAAAGTGTACTACGTTCAAGTTGTTACTCATGATATTTTATTAGCATATGAACCGTGTCCTGCTGACTGGCTGTCTCAGCTAACGGCTCTAAATTTCTGCTCTCATCATGCCATTTTCTCTCTCTAACTCAGTGCAGCTTTATTTCGCTCTCTGCCTAGTAGGACGCCGACGTTGGTATGGCCGCGCGTGCCGCGTGTACTCACGTCTATTTATAGTATTCGCTCCACCCTCAGGGGGTTGGTTAAGGTTCCGGGAGCCAATCAAGTATAGTATCAAGCTGCCAACCAGAGAGGTAAGAGGAGAACGTCATCCAAGTAGGTGCGTCCCTTCTATCCAATCGCAGCAGCTCTACATGAATTAGCTCCCTCACTTGTTTATATTAGAAACCACGCCCCTAGATCCATCACTTTCTAGTGGTACAGTAATCGTTTAAGGGGGATATTATTGCGAATGTAGCGGGCATATATTAAACACATATGTGAAATTACCAGATAAATGGCGGCTATTCTTCTGCGAGTAGAGGTACATTATATCTAAAGGTGGATCCCAACCCGAGGACACAGAGCGTATCAGTACATCATCCGGACCGTCAGGATACAGGAAGCACTAGTACCATTATGATAATTGCTTAGCGGGTCAACCCAAGCACTACTAAAGACCACAATGATCAAGATATTCATAACGTACCATAGCTCCCCGGTATGTAAAGCAGAGGATTTAGATGAAACAAGTATAGATTATGTGTTCATTGAGTCCATCATTTTGTAAGGTTTTTAAGGTGAAAATCCACCTGGATTCTCGTTGTATCACCTTACGGGCGAAGTCACCTCCCCTTGGGGATGGTTCCACCAGCTCTATGACCTGAAATTGTAGGACCCTGTGGTCACCATTGTGGTGCTCCCATACATGTCTCGATACAGCTGTATCTTCCTTGTTTTTGGTGTCGTTGACATGCTCCCTTATCCTCCTTCTGACTTCCCGTGTGGTTTGTCCAACATACTGGATGCCACAAATGCAGGTCATGAGATATACAACCCCTGCCGATTTGCAGTTGGCAAAGTTGCGCATCCAGTATGTTTGGCCAGTAGTGGTACTTTGAAAGGATTTCCCTGTTAGAATGTATTTGCAGGCTTTGCAGCCCCCACATCTAAACGTACCCTTGGGTTTATCAGGAAGCCAAGTTCCCTTACCTGTAAGAGGCTTCAGATGACTATGGACAATCATATCCTTGATATTTCGTCCTCGTTTGTACGTAATTGATGGGTAATCATCAATCGCATCCGCGATATCATTATCCATTTTGAGAATGCCCCAGTTCCTGCGCAGGATGTGATGTATTTCCCTGTGGCAGTTATTAAAGGTGCCAATTATTCTCAATTTGGAGTCTCCATCAGTCCGTACTTTGGGATTCAGCAATGTGTTCCACTGGCAGTTGAGTGCATGCTGATGTGCCTCCTTCAGTACTTGAGTAGGATAGCCCCTCTCAATAAATCTATTACGGAGATCCTTGGCGGCTGATAAATAGTCCCCAGTTGAAGAACAATTTCTTCGTACCCTTAGGTACTGACCTTTGGGGATACCCTTTTTCAAAGGAAGAGGGTGCCAGCTATTCCACTGCAGGAGGTTGTTGGTTGCAGTTGATTTTTGGAATAGCTTGGATTTCAATTTTCCTGTGGGAGACAATTCAATCGTTACATCCAAGAATGTTATCGATGCTGGGTTAATTTCCGATGTGAAGAACAAACCCAGTCGATTGACGTTCAATATCTCCACAAATTCACAAAAGAGTTCTTTGGTGCCGCTCCAGACAATCAGGACATCATCGATGAACCTCAGCCACAACACTATGGCCGAGGTCCATCGCTCGTATTCCTCCTGGAACACCACCTCCCTCTCCCACCAGCCCAGGTAGAGATTAGCATATGTGGGGGCGCATGGGCTCCCCATTGCAACTCCCCTGAGCTGGTGGAAGATTCTGCCCTCAAAGAGAAAGAAATTCCTTGTCAGGATAAAGTCCAATAACTTGAGGACAAAGTTATTGTGGGCCGAGAAATGGACACCCCTCGTTTTAAGGAAATCGCCCACCGCCTGACAACCCTTGTCATGTGGGATGGAACTATACAGGGCCTCCACATCGAGGCTCGCCAGTAGAGTCCCTGTCGGAAGTTCAACCTCATCAATCTGCCTCAGAACATCCATGGTGTCCCTTACATAAGATGGGAGGGCCACCACGAATGGTCGCAATATCTCATCAATATAGATGCTCGCATTTTGTGTCAGGCTGTTGACCCCCGACACAATGGGTCTCCCCTTTAGTGGGGTCACCCCCTTATGTATTTTGGGTAGGGAGTAGAACGTGGCCATGCTGGAATTATCGGGATACATAAATTTCCATTCCTTCTCTGAGATCAATCTGGTATCCCTTGCCTCGTCTAGGATCTGTTTCAACTCCCGGCCAAATTGTTCACTCGGGTTAGTAGACAATTTCTTGTAACAATGTTGGTCTTTAAGTATCTTTAAGCACATTGCAACATACTTATCCCTTTCCAGCACGACCACGTTCCCCCCCTTATCCGATGGCTTGATGATGATTGTGGGATCACTACTTAAGTTTCTTAATGCTTCCTGTTCACCCCTGGAGAGATTAAATTGTGTTGTGCCTCTCATGTTCAGAGCACATAACTGGTCTGTCACAACCTTCAGGAAAACATCAATTGGAGAGCCATCACCCACTGGTGCTAGATTTTTTGATTTTGGTCCTAGATTCGTAAAGGGACCCTCTCCTAGCGTTCTTTCACTCTCCTCCAGTAGGGCCTCCAAGTTATGAAAGTCGGGCATATCTTCCTCCATAAGTCCTAATTCAAGACACTTTTTCCTATCATGTAATTTAAAGAATTTTTTCCACTTGAGTCTGCGACAAAATAAATTCAAATCCTTAACCCACTCAAAAATATCCACCTGTGGAACAGGGACAAAGGACAATCCTCTTGATAGGACATTTCTCTCCTCATCAGTTAAGACTCTCTCTGAAAGATTGATAATTTGGAGCCTGTCATTGGTAGAGTTGGAGGGGAGGGTTATGTTTTTTGAGGTTCTTTCTGTCCCCTTAGTAGGTAGTTGGAGATGGGTAACTCCTGTCCTAAAAAATGTTCTCTTTCGGAGCTGTTCGAGGGTTCCCCTCTTCCACCTCGTGGACCCCTACTGCCTCTCCCTCCTCTACTGCCTCTACCTCTGCCCCTTCCTAAGTTGGGGCCTTTCGCTTCTTTACCCCGATTTCCCCTTCCTCTTTGGGATTGTGAGCCCTCGGAATCCGACGGATCCCAATCCGATGAGGATTGCTCACAGTCACTTGTCACGTGAGTCTTTGTCAGAAAGTCTAAAACTCTTCCTTCCTTGAAATCCAATGTATCCCTACAGTACTGAAAATGTTTTCTTTCCTTAATGTGTGCAATGAATTTCTATGTTCTGTTGTAAGTGATTCTCTTTCTTGGCAAAATCGGGGTGACTTTCAAAGTACCACTACTGGCCAAACATACTGGATGCGCAACTTTGCCAACTGCAAATCGGCAGGGGTTGTATATCTCATGACCTGCATTTGTGGCATCCAGTATGTTGGACAAACCACACGGGAAGTCAGAAGGAGGATAAGGGAGCATGTCAACGACACCAAAAACAAGGAAGATACAGCTGTATCGAGACATGTATGGGAGCACCACAATGGTGACCACAGGGTCCTACAATTTCAGGTCATAGAGCTGGTGGAACCATCCCCAAGGGGAGGTGACTTCGCCCGTAAGGTGATACAACGAGAATCCAGGTGGATTTTCACCTTAAAAACCTTACAAAATGATGGACTCAATGAACATATAATCTATACTTGTTTCATCTAAATCCTCTGCTTTACATACCGGGGAGCTATGGTACGTTATGAATATCTTGATCATTGTGGTCTTAAGTAGTGCTTGGGTTGACCCGCTAAGCAATTATCATAATGGTACTAGTGCTTCCTGTATCCTGACGGTCCGGATGATGTACTGATACGCTCTGTGTCCTCGGGTTGGGATCCACCTTTAGATATAATGTACCTCTACTCGCAGAAGAATAGCCGCCATTTATCTGGTAATTTCACATATGTGTTTAATATATGCCCGCTACATTCGCAATAATATCCCCCTTAAACGATTACTGTACCACTAGAAAGTGATGGATCTAGGGGCGTGGTTTCTAATATAAACAAGTGAGGGAGCTAATTCATGTAGAGCTGCTGCGATTGGATAGAAGGGACGCACCTACTTGGATGACGTTCTCCTCTTACCTCTCTGGTTGGCAGCTTGATACTATACTTGATTGGCTCCCGGAACCTTAACCAACCCCCTGAGGGTGGAGCGAATACTATAAATAGACGTGAGTACACGCGGCACGCGCGGCCATACCAACGTCGGCGTCCTACTAGGCAGAGAGCGAAATAAAGCTGCACTGAGTTAGAGAGAGAAAATGGCATGATGAGAGCAGAAATTTAGAGCCGTTAGCTGAGACAGCCAGTCAGCAGGACACGGTTCATATGCTAATAAAATATCATGAGTAACAACTTGAACGTAGTACACTTTGACATCTGATAAATGAAACGCTACTGCTACTAGTGTTAGGCACGAAGTGGATGCGGACAGAGATCAACTGTACCATACTGAAGCACTGTATTCCTAAACCCACGACACGTGCCATATCCTGTATGATTATATTCCACCTCTGATGAACTGCTAATTGCAGGGAAACGCGTCAGGTGTAAATAAGGTGTAAATAGTTGACATTGGGAGGGTGTATTACACATCATCAGGGTGGTAAATCATATGTCCACCAGTACACCGTCTCAGTGCACCTTGCTACAGATCTTGAAGATGTGTTAGTTACTATTGGGTTTGGAAACTTTGTGCCCACCAGTACACATCTCCTTTTTGTAAATACATGTTAAGTGATGCCTTGGGGTGAAGACAGAGAATTCAAATATTGATTACCCCCTGACACACTAAGAAATTGGTCGTGTACCATATTAGTGGATATATATGTCTGAGCCCTCCTATTGTTAACACAGTGTGTTACAAATATAGGAACTCCCTAATACTCTGCCTATAAGATTATTTCTGGGAGGTGGATGTGATCCCAATATCCACCGACGAAATTGAACAAGAAATGGCAGATCATCGATAGTATGGAAGTAGTGGCTCTCAATATATCCAAGCCTGTTTTTTTGACACTTAGATGTCTGTTGGGCTTCCATGTTTATTGTTAGTGTGAGCTCCAGCACACATAATTTTATTGACTACTTAATAAAAATTTGGTTTTAAATGTTCCTCTATACAGGCAGTATATTATATTTGAATTTTTGATAGGGACATCAATTGTAATTATCCTTGAGCATTTGCTCCTAATTGATTTTCACATGCATTCCATCCCAGCATTTTTTCTAGTCAATTCATACATAAATCATTGTAAAATCATATTTTCCCCAGCACCACGACGGCACCAACCAGAGAGAGGGATCCGCCCCCAGGGACAGGAAACCTGAGCATAAAAACACGCCCTTCCTATCCTGCCTCAGTGGTTTCCTGTCCCTGGCGGGAACCTGAGTGTGTAGAGAACTACTACCTGGTACCTGTCAGACAACAGGTACTAGGGTTTTGAACCCAGCCAGTGAGCTGGAGATCGTCCAGATCTGGAGTGATCCAAAGCCTAGCCCCAGAAACAGCATGATGTGGGGATTAGAGTGCGCCTGTTCGGGGTTCCTGCTGCACGCTGCTGATCCCAGAGTGGGAGCCCAGCCGTGTCCGACATCTCTAGAAGCAGTTTTCGGAGTTACATGGTGTGACAACTCTCCAGACACACCTCACATGGTGAATGGCGCTAACAGGATGGGACTTCTGGCGTCCCGTACAGAACACGCCTCCAGTTGGATTGGTTTGTGTCTGTTGGATTATCCATTTGAGGGGCTAACGGAACCTGACAAGGAGCTCACCGTATCCCCACAGACCCGGCAGAACCTCTGTACCTATATGAGAGTTCTGGGTGGTAAGTCTACTTTTCTTCTATTACACTCATGATATGTAGTGTGTAATATGAATTCTGGTTAACCTATGGAAAAGCTACCAGCCATTCTAAACTAAACATGCTTGCTTTTGTGAGGGGGCTGCATCTATGCAGCATTAAAATCTGCAAGTCCCAGAATGGGAAGATGGTCTGTAATCCTGGTTAGTAGCTCAGGTCACAGCTTTTGATTAATTACTCTTGCAGGTTCAGTTAATTATCTAACGACTTGCAGGTTAGCCTCTCCTCCTAGTGTGGAGAGATGTGCAGGACTGAGACCCCTCACAGAGCACATGGTTACTTTTCAGTTATCTTTGAAGGTCTGATGAACCACATGCTGCTTTTATAATGCTTGGCCTGGACTAAAAGTGAGTTCCCATCAACATTGATCATTTGGAAACTCAAGATTACAAGATGTAGTAAAACATTTGTTATATGGGCTATGCCTGCAAACTTGTTAGGTTTTAACCCCTTAACGCTCTGCGCCGTAGCTCTACGGCGCAGAGGTATAAGGGATGTATGAAGAGGGCTCACGGGCTGAGTCCTCTTCATACAGAGGTGGGGGTTTTTGCATTTTGCACAAAACCCCCACCGCTAATAACCGCGGTCGGTGCTTGCACCGATCGCGGCTATTAACCCCCTAAACGCCGCCGGCAAAGTCGCCGGCGGCGTTCAAAAGACGGCGGCGCGCGGGCGCCGCCATCTTTTTTTCTATCGCCACGCCCCCGAACGTCATCGGGGGGCGGCGATCGGTTGCCATGGTAGCCTCGTGTCTTCTTTTGACACGAGGCTATCTGGCAGCTGCATATCCGTTACAATGAGCCAGTGGCTCATTGTAATGAATGTGCTGCAAAAATGCCATATATTGCAATACTGTAGTATTGCAGTATATGGTAGCAGCGATCTGACCATCTATGGTTAATGTACCCTAGATGGTCTAAAAGATAGTGAAAAAAAAAAGAAAAAAAAAGTTTAAAAAATAAAAAAAATTAATAAAATATTAAAAGTTCAAATCACCCCCCTTTCCCTAGAACGGATATAAAACATAACAAACAGTAAAAATCACAGACATATTAGGTATCGCTGCGTCCCAAAATGCCCGATCTATCAAAATATAAAAACGGTTACGGCCGGCGGTGACCTCCGAGGCGGGAAATGGCGCCCAAATGTCCGAAATGCGACTTTTACACCTTTTTACATAACATAAAAAATGAAATAAAAAATGATCAAAATGTTGCACAGACCTCAAAATGGTAGCAATGAAAACGTTGCCTCATTTCGCAAAAAATGACCCCTCACACATCTCCGTGCGCCAAAGTATGAAAAAGTTATTAGCGTCAGAAGATGGCATAAATTTTTTTTTCTTTTTTGTACACATTCGTTTAATTTTTGAAAATGTATTAAAACACAATAAAACCTGTATAAATTTGGTATCACCGCGATCGCACCGAACCAAAGAATAAAGTAGGCGTGTTATTTGGAGCGAAGAGTGAAAGTCGTAAAAACTGAGCCCACAAGAACGTGACGCACGTGCGGTTTTTTTTCAATTTTTCCACATTTGGAATTGTTTTTCAGCTTCGCAGTACACGGAATGTTAAAATAAATAACACTACGGGAAAGTAAAATTCGTTACGCACAAAATAAGCCCTCACACAGGTCTGTACACGGAAAAATGAAAAAGTTATGGATTTTTGAAGTTGGAGAGCGAGAAATGAGGCGAAAAACCCTCCGTCCTTAAAGGAAACCTACCACTTGTAGTGGCAGGTTTCCGATGAAAATACCGGGCACCAGCTCAGGGTGAGCTGGTGCCGGAGCTTATTTTAGTTAGTGTTTTAAACCGCGGTATCGCGGTTTAAAACACTTTTTAAACGTTGTAGCTGGCGCAGGCAGGTACGCGCTTGGCGCTTACCGTGCACGCGGCTACATAGGAAGTGAATGAGAGCCGCGTGCACGGTAAGCGCCGAGCGCGTACCTGCCTGCGCCGGCTATAACATTTAAAAAGTGTTTTAAACCGCGATACCGCGGTTTAAAACACTAACTAAAATAAGCTCCGGCACCAGCTCACCCTGAGCTGGTGCCCGGTATTTTCATCGGAAACCTGCCACTACAAGTGGTAGGTTTCCTTTAAGGGGTTAAACAACTCAGTGTTGGCATATTGCAGTTTGGTAACAGATGTGCAGTTTCCTAACCTAATTCAAACTGCTCTCTCCAACCTTGTACATCTACATACAATAGGATATAACACATTGTGGTTGCGGGACCATTAACACATTAACATTTGACTATGTATTCGCTGAGAAGGTGGACTTTGAGTGTCCATACACTGAAAGATGGGAATCCATCACTAAAGGCAGGCTCACGGAGCCTGACTAGGAGTCATCCCCCCCCCAACCTCAGACCTGGAGTTGTGAGGCCAAGATAGGGAACTGGTAATATGATTAATACCATAATCTTTGCTTTCAGCAATTGTATCACCTGAGGTATAGAGTATATTGTTAATAATGCCTCAATCCTTGCTGGAAATAGTTTCACAGATGCAGGGTAATGTGAATTATGATATATCCCTTGCTGTGAATAGTTCCACAGATACAGAGTAATGTGAATGATGCTATATTCCTTGCAGTTAAGTGGTTCCACAAATACCCAAGGTAATGTGAATAATTACATAATCCTTGCGGTGAATAGTTCCACGGATACAGAGTAATGTGAATGATGCTATACTCCTTGCTGAGAGCAGTGGTTCCACAAATACCCAAGGCAATGTGAATAATTACATAATCCTTGCTGTGAATAGTTTCCACAGATACACAAAGTAATGTGAATGATCCAGGCTGTGAGCGGTGGTTCCACAAATACCCAAGGCAATGTGAATAATTACATAATCCTTGCGGTGAATAGTTCCACGGATACAGAGTAATGTGAATGATGCTATACTCCTTGCTGAGAGCAGTGGTTCCACAAATACCCAAGGCAATGTGAATAATTACATAATCCTTGCTGTGAATAGTTTCCACAGATACACAAAGTAATGTGAATGATCCAGGCTGTGAGCGGTGGTTCCACAAATACCCAAGGTAATGTGAACTATTACATAATCCAGGCTGTGAACAGTTTTCCACAGATACACAAGGTAATGTGAATGATAACATAAAACTGTCTGTGGGCGGTGGCTCCACAAGTACCCACAAGATAATGGGAAGTATGCCAAAAAAAAAAAAAAAACCTTGATAGAAGCAGTAGTTTCACAGGTAAGCCAGTAATGTGAACGATGCCAGAGTCCTTGCTGGAAGCAGCTGGTCCCCAGGTAAGCAGGTAATGTGAATGGTATCAGAATCCTTACTCCGAGCGGTTGCTCTACAGCGGAGCAAGAGATGATGAATTGGGGTAGGATATGCTGCTTGCATTGTGTTTTGCTGGTACAGCAGACTCCCAATACCCATGTGTACCCAGACTTGGGGAGTTTTCCCAAGGGGATATGATTCCCCTGATGGTTGTCTGCTTATTAGTATAAGCCCAACAGTCTGCTTCCTTTCAAGGTCACAAAAATAGAGCAAGTCAGTGTCTCTTTTCATGTCCTGCAGATTTAAGTATATTTTGCAGATTCTAAACTAGTGGAGCCTGACAGGCTGTCAGCGCATCCTCTCAGACCTGGAAAAACATTCGAAAGTCCAGTAGCACCAAAACAATAACAAAAAGTTTTGTTGGTGAAAACCTCAGTACAGGTCTTGACACACCAGGCACTAGGACTGCATTCCAAACTCAGAAAAAAAAAAAAAATTGAAATGGATGGGTGCTTTATTTACCCAAGTGTAACTTTTCAGACCCTGTTCTGGATTCTTTTTTTCAAGCAATGTGATAAATCCAACATTCCACATATATGAACAACATCAATTAAGCATGTGATCATACCAGGTGCATTTTACAACCAAATTGTACAAATCCACCAGTAATAACTTGTAGTGAACAACATTCATCTGTGTTTCAAATATATTCATGTGAAATAACCATCATTTACTTTTATGACTTAGATCTCCAAGGGAGATAAAAAATATTGTTACTATGATATTACTATGTGTGCAGGTGCACAAGTCCTTATGATGTCAGGGAGCCATTCACCTGTCAGAAGGGTGGCAAACCTATGGCATGGGTGCCAGAGGCAGCACTCTGAGCCTTTTCTGTGGGCACCCAGACCATCACCACAGAATAAAGTTCACATGACAGATCTCAGAGTCTGCCTGCAGAATCTTCTTACAATGATAGATGAATTTGCCCTCTTCCTTTCAACCGGGTTGGTGTCCTTGGGAGGCTGAAGGAATGAAATTTGTCAATTAACAAAGAGAAATACATTACTGCTTGGGTTGCTGCGCTGGAGTTTTGCGATAGATAAGTCGCTTTTGGTTGAGGTTTGGGCACTGAGGCTATAAGGGGTTCGCCATCACTGACCTATCATATACCCACATAATACTAAACCACCTCTTTCCTTCAACCCAAGCCGCGTCAATTTTTGGCACATGCGCAGATCCTGAATAGTCATCTGGAATAATGGAAGCGATGGCCCTGGTGTTTCCATTCATGTCCAGTCATTCCTCTCTGTTGCATATAGGGAGGTTATCTTCCATTGGGGCAAAGCTGTCCCTTCTTATAGCAAGGTTTAAAATGGATATAGTATAAACCAGTTTTTATCTACTGTTTACCAGGTCTTAGTTTAGTTTTTAAGACCTCTACAACTTGTTTTTCTGCAAGTAAGGTACAGGCTGTAATTTTCACTAGACAGTCTAGGGGTCAGTCCTCTGGAATCTAAACAAGCTGCTGTCAGGATTCTAAAAGAGGTTCTTATAGTTATTATATGTACTGTCTTCTTAAGGTGTAGGAACCTAGGTAGAAGGTACAGTTTTTCAGAGAATCTGGAGTCGGTCGAAAAGTCATTCTCAAAGATCTGAAGATTATAACAATCAGGGAACAAACAAGGAGTAAATTGTCAGAGGATCATACAGTGTAAAGGAATATGCTCTGTAACGCATTCCTTAGGAACATCCTAAATAAATAGAGGACTGGCAGAGCTTTTGTCCGTCATGCAAAGCTCAGATTGATTTGGAACATTCTAATATTCTCTAGTATCATTTTTTTCTCTAAAACAAAAAAAAAAAAAAACCCTTCCGTTTTTTCTGGTTAGTAAGTTGACATGAAATCCAGAGGCAATTGGGTCATAAAGTCTCCACATTAGGTCCCACAGTAGGATGCCCCTACTCGCAAAGGTTTGGCCTAATCTTGTGGCTTCGGTAGTATTTTCGATCTGACCTCCACTATCTATTATTGGTCATACAGGATATTTCTTATGTCCCTTGGCACCAATTCAAAATCTGAAGGGGAAGAAGGTTTTCATAACCTAGAGGCCAGGGGTTCGGGTTATAATATATCTTAAGAGTATGTGTATTGCGTAAAGGCAAATAATCAGTTTACTTGGTGGTCTAGACCTCTATAAAGAGTAGAATTTGACCTATGTAGTCTCAAAAAAAAAAAAAAAAATTATCCGTGCCCTTTCTACCCGAGCACTTGCCACATCTTGGGTATAATTTAGACATGCATCCTGGGACCGGATCTGTCAGGCAGCATGCGGGTTTTACCCCCCACATTTTCTTTAAGGACGGAGGGTTTTTCGCCTCATTTCTCGCTCTCCAACTTCAAAAATCCATAACTTTTTCATTTTTCCGTGTACAGACCTGTGTGAGGGCTTATTTTGTGCGTAACAAATTTTACTTTCCCGTAATGTTATTTATTTTAACATGCCGTGTACTGCGAAGCTGAAAAAAAATTCCAAATGTGGAAAAATTGAAAAAAATTGTGGGCTCAGTTTTTACGACTTTCACTCTTCGCTCCAAATAACACGCCTACTTTATTCTTTGGTTCGGTGCGATCGCGGTGATACCAAATTTATACAGGTTTTATTGTGTTTTAATACATTTTCAAAAATTAAACGAATGTGTACAAAAAAGAAAAAAAATTTTTTACCATCTTCTGACGCTAATAACTTTTTCATACTTTGGCGCACGGAGATGTGTGAGGGGTCATTTTTTGCGAAATGAGGCAACGTTTTCATTGCTACCATTTTGAGGTCTGTGCGACATTTTGATCATTTTTTTATTTCATTTTTTATGTTATGTAAAAAGGTGTAAAAGTCGCATTTCGGACATTTGGGCGCCATTTCCCGCCTCGGAGGTCACCGCCGGCCGTAACCGTTTTTATATTTTGATAGATCGGGCATTTTGGGACGCGGCGATACCTAATATGTCTGTGATTTTTACTGTTTGTTATGTTTTATATCCGTTCTAGGGAAAGGGGGGGTGATTTGAACTTTTAATATTTTATTAATTTTTTTTCTTTTTTAAACTTTTTTTTTTCTTTTTTTTTTCACTATCTTTTAGACCATCTAGGGTACATTAACCCTAGATGGTCAGATCGCTGCTACCATATACTGCAATACTTCTGTATTGCAATATATGGCATTTTTGCAGCACATTCATTACAATGAGCCACTGGCTCATTGTAACGAATCTGCAGATGCCAGATAGTCTCGTGTCAAAAGAAGACACGAGGCTACCATGGCAACCGATCGCTGCCCCCCGATGACGTTCGGGGGCGTGGCGATCAAAAAAAAGATGGCGGCGCCCGCGTGCCGCCGTCTTTTAAACGGCGCCGGCGACGTTTAGGGGGTTAATAGCCGCGATCGGTGCAAGCACCGACCGCGGTTATTAGCGGTGGGGGTTTTGTGCAAAATGCAAAAACCCCCACCTCTGTATGAAGAGGACTCAGCCCGTGAGCCCTCTTCATACATCCCTTATACCTCTGCGCCGTAGAGCTACGGCGCAGAGCGTTAAGGGGTTAAACACTATCGGTTAATTGTGGTGGGTACTCTTGAACTCTTTACCAGAGAAAATCGCTCTCCGCTGTTATCCCTCCCGAAATATTTCTCTGAAAATCTCTCTGGTTGGTGCCGTCGTGGTGCTGGGGAAAACAGTAGTTACTTACCGGTAATGATGTTTCCTCGAACCACGACGGCACCAGGTATATATTCCCACCCTGGTGTTTTTTCCTACCTTTTTTATTTGTGGTAGTTCATGGGTAGAGTTAATATAATTAAATATAAATAATAATTTTGGGCATCAGAATTATGCTTACATGGAAATGTTTTTTCTGATGTACTAATAAGGTTCTTCCAAGTCTCTGTAACCACTGAGGCAGGATAGGAAGGGCGTGTTTTTTATGCTCCGGTTTCCTGTCCCTGGGGGCGGATCCCTCTCTCTGGTTGGTGCCGTCGTGGTTCGAGGAAACATCATTACCGGTAAGTAACTACTGTTTTCTTTATTATGTAAATGTGGCTGGTCACATGGTCAGAGGCCGTGATGTCACCCCTGTTCTCCCTCCCCTCTCCTCCCCCTGCTCATGTCTGTGTGTAATGTATAGTAAAGCATTGCTACTGTCTGTGCTTTACCTGCTGCCATGCTTTGTCCTCCTAATACAGATGTAAGGGACACAGACATCAGCTGCACAAGTACCTGAAATGTACTGCTATAACATGGCTGCCTGGAGCTGTTGTATCTGTCCTATTTACACACAGGCTGCAGGGGGCTCGGCCAGCACCAGGAAGCACATGGAGGAGCCATTACACCATTATACCTCACATCATTATAGAGCCTGTCAGTCAAGCACTGGGGTTGTGGCTGTGCCTCCCATTCATTAATAAGCTGGACTTCTTGAATATGCTAATGACCCATTGGACATTTCAAAGGTCATTTGCATACAATTTTAGGACCTCATTGCTTAAGTTTACAGGCATGTAGAAGGACAATGAAGGGATAGAGGCAATGCTTTCTAATGGCAGTTTATTAAAACATATATAGTTAGGGGGTTAATTTGCCTGACTGGTTCTCTCTAAGCTTTTACGGCTATTTCCCTATAGGTTTTGCAGGTCACAGTTTTATTTACATTGGCCCCTAATAGCCATAAGTATCTCTGTTTTATATAAGACCACACTAAATATTTTTTAAGGGGTTTTGTATGTACGCTTGTATTATTTTCTTGTTTTTTTGGAACAGATGTGCTGAATATCTGAAATATTGAAACACATTTTTATATCTAAAATGTCTATTTAGGACATAATTTTCATGCAACAGCATAAATGTGGAAAAATATACTCTGACATTTTATAAGGTTATTTCTCCTGCTTTCATAAAAAAAAAATCTTATATACTGCCTGAACAAATGGCAGGGCCTGGAAGTGATAGAACGCCACAAGGATTCTGAGGCCTTCATTAACTTGGTATTCATCTAGGGGTATAATGAAAATTATGGAGGTGGAGGAGATTAGGGGTTCTCAGTATACAAATTAATAAAAAAGAAAACGGGTAAAAAAGAAATAAGTCCAGGGATGTGTGGTAAATGCGGAAGCAGTTTTTTATACAAAGACCAGGGTGGGAGGGACATGTGTCGCACTCATATGTTGTGTCTTTGCGTTTGCCATTTTTGAAGCAGACAACACATGTCTTCTGGGGGTGACCTTTTTTTTTTTTTTTTTGCGGTGGGGGGCATTACTCCAGGAAAGTGCCGTCCAGGAACAATTCTGCAGACAGCTGTCACACAGGTAGAACTTTCTCCTCCCTCTGCCACGTTGTCACCAAAGAGAAGACCTTTAATTTTCTTCTCCTGGTATTCCAGGTATGATCCCTGGTGACCAGTGCTCCTAAAGATGAGATAGGGGTTGTACAATGCCATTTGGATAAAATATACTGCCAGCTTTTTGTACCATATTTTACATTTCCGCATGGCATTTTACGGTTTGAGCATCTGGTCAGACATGTCCACTCCCCCCATAAATGTATTGTAATGCTGAATGCATAGTGGTCTTGAAATAGGGGCTGCTGTTCCGCGGACAGGGACAAGGGAGCTTCTGACATCATGGATGCTAGATAGCATGAACACTTCTTTTGTGTCCCTAAATTTTAGAAAGAGGACCCCATCACTGTGATGTGCTCTTCTCTCCCCAACCTGCAGGGTTTGGCTTATTAGGGTCTTGGGAAGGTGCCTCTGATTCCTTTGGCCCGTCCCACATGCCAGTGTTTTTTTTTTTTTTCCCTCAACCAGGCACTCAAACAAGGGCACACTTGTGTACCAATTATCAAGGTACACATAGTACCCCTGGTCAAACACTGAATGCAGGAGGTCCCAGACAATGTTCCCAGGTATTGTGAGGGATGGAGGACCATCAGGGGGCTGAATTTGACTGTCCCTTCCCTCATAGATATGAAATGTGTGAGTGTAGGCTGTTTCGGACATTTTGTAAATCTTTATGCCATATATGGCACGTTTGTTAGGCAAATATTGCCTAAACTTTATCCTGCCCTTAGAATGCACCAGGTACTCATTTGCCGAAATCTCTCTTTTTGCGGTGTATAGGGAAGAATTGAGAAATTTTTGGATGGCCTCAAAGCGAGCACTGGGCATTGTTGATCCGTACAAGGGGGGTAGGATGTAAACCAATAGTCCCTTACTGATGTTTTTTTTGTAAGGTCCATATTCCATACCAATGCCCAAAATTTTTAAATTTCTTCTCTAGTGGTTGGATACTATCTAGATGGCCTGGCATAAAATGAATTGAGATTGGTTTCTAAAAATTGCAAGGCATGTAAGCTGGTTTGCTCAACAATCAAGTCCAGCAGGTCAAAGGTGTAAAAAAAAAAAATGTTGAAATGGCCAATTTCAGATAACCCTGCTGTTTGTACTTGGGCTCCTGGAACAGCGGTAAAATCAAGTACTTGGTGGGCATAGGAGGCTGTGGGAAACCAGTTACTTTATGGAAGTGGAGGTAAAACTGAATGTATGGCCCTCCTAACCCTGCAAGATGAGGAGGAAGAAGAAGAGGACAGAACAAATTCTGAGCCTCCCTCACTCGCCGATTCTGTGTCTGAGGCTAACATAGCATACGCCTCTTCAGCACTGTATGTTCTTTATGTCATTTTGTCTAATGCACTTTAACAATGTGTAATGTACTTAAAAATAGAAGAATTGTACACACGGACAACTGGAGTGACACTGACTGCTGCTGGTGGGCGCTGATGAACTGTCACTGTTCAAAACTGTCAGTCTGACAGTGAATAACACTGTTGGACTTTCGCTGAAACTGACTGACGTGGACTGACGCTGACTTTTTTTTTTTTTTAACAAAGAAAAGGTACTAAAATCTCCTTGGCTGACGGACGCTCACTAACTTTTTGGGGTTTTTTGACAAAAAAAGGAAGGAAATTGGGAACTCCCTTATAGTTTGGGAGTTATGGGGGATGATCACAGAGGGGCAGCAGTGATCAAAAGGTTAAACTGGAGGCTTTTGACTGAAGGGGCGGCAGAAGGACACAGGCTCCGTTCTCTTCACTTCACAACGCTGAATGAGGAGAACTGAGCTTGTAGCCCTCCTCCGCCCTCCTCTTGACACATGATTGCTGTCTGATTGGCCATACTGTACAGATCGACTAATCAGAGCGATCGCCCGCAAGGGACCGCTGTGATGGGTCCCTTGCCGGTTACTAGGATACCGGACCCGGCGGCCGGCGCCGATATCGCAAGTTTGTATCACTGTCACCCGTGCCTGTGAGACTTTAAAGTTCTGACGTAATTCTATATCTAGGTGCGGGTAGAGTCAAGGTGCGCAAAGGGGTTAAATGCATGTAATATTACAAAAATTGTCTCAAATGGCTACTTAAAGGGGTTTTCTCATCTGGGCACTCACATTCAGCTTCATTAATCTGCCATATGTAAACATTTCTTCAATTAGATGTTATTAAATAAAATGTTCCTGTGTGAAGATAATTTCTCATAAATGTAGCCATGTTGTCCCTTAGAAACGAGATTGCTTCCTCGGATACGGCCACCTCTGATGGATTGAGTGCACAAAGAAAGAAAAGGTTATTGTATATGAAATGTCGGGGAGTTACTACATGTCGCACAGCCACCCTGTGGTAATGATTGCTGAATCCAGGTGGTCAGGCAGGACTCTATGGTGCAAGTCTAACCACTGCTGCCAGAGTGTGACGTGGTCGTATCCGAGGAAGCTATCTTGTTTTTTAAGGGACAACATGGCTACATTTATGAGAAATTATCTTCACACAGGAACATTTTTTTAATTAACATCCAATTGAAGAAATGTTTACAAAAGGCAAATGAATTTAATTAAATGTAAATGCCCAGATGGGAATACCCCCTTAAGCACAAAAAACAGGAGCTATAGCGATTTTATTGTATAAATAGATGTCTGTTAATACTATATACGACTAGGAGTTATATATTTGTATTCATGAGGAAAAGTCTTGAGGACAGCACTTCATTATCATAATGTTATATCTGTTTTGTCAACAAAACCACTCAACACAGGGATTCATCAGTGTAGCTACAGCATTCTCAAGGAATATTTGCTTCATAATTCATCAAATTAAATGGTAGGTTTCCTTTTAACCTCAGACTTCTTTGTTTTCTAGTCCTCCGGTTGATATTTAGAAGACTCTGGTAATAGAGCTGAATGGAGGGGTCTTTAATTCCTTTTTTGCAACTTCCTATCCCCAAGTGCTATCATGGTGTACTCAAGGAAACATAATTACTGGCTAGTCTAATCCATATTTTTCAAAGCTCATTTAAAACAAAAATGATCCCTAAAATCTCCTTGAAAATACCGAAAACTGATGTCCGATCTGTAAGCTGTCTGACATCAAAATGAAATGTGAATGTTAGTTTTTCCAACCAAATTAGTTATTTGTCTGAAAAAACATCTAAAAAAAAAATAAATGTTCGCCAAATTTTAAAATTGTTTTTAGAGGGGGCGTGGCCAGCCGTCAGCCAAGATGGATGTGTGAGCGGAGAGCTCCGGACCCTTGGTGCTAATAACGCACTTTAACACCAGCATACACTGGCACCCAAGACCTTTTTTGGGTAGAGGCCAGTAGCCCTACCTTCTCAGGAGAAGCTTCCAGCGGGCACATTGGACGGATACATTCGGTGGATCCCTCCGCACTCTGTCGAGCGGGCGCCATATTGCCCACGAGGTACATGCGGCAGCAGTGACCCTCCTCCGTCCAGCGCAGCTCCAGACACCGAGCCGAATAGGTCTCCTGCAGCAGTGACGGGATGCTCAGGCGCAACCAGGCAGAAGGGTGAGTCTTCCATCCGTTCCTCCACATCGGCTCCCACTACCCGGCACGCGGCGGCCAGGGACTCACCCGATCCACCTGCACTGAGGGTAAACCCCACACCTAGCCCCCCCTGAAGCGGGAAAACAGAGAGTGATGCTCCCCAGGATAAGGGGAGACGTGGTACAAAGGCGGCAGACAGCAAACCCTCCCTCAGTACAGTAGGTAGCAGGGCACAGGGAACTCTCCCTCAACAGCATGATGAACCAAGTAGCAGGAGTTACAGCACAGTAATAAAGGCAGGCATGGAGACAAAGGTGCCTCATTCCAATCAAGCACCGCCACTGCCACAAAGATGTCCACCTAAGCAAACTTCCACTCCTCCTGCCAGAAAGCAACCAATATCCCAATTGAGATCCCCAGGGATATGGACAGGGAGGGAGACTAAACAACATCAGGGTGAGGGGAATGCCAGAGGTTGAGGGGAGAGAAAATGTAAAGGAAACGCTACACACCTTATTCTCGGCTATATTGTGAGACCCCTCCATTCAAATAAAATTTGACAGAGCCCATAGAACTCTTAGACCGAAGTCAGCTGGCTCTGCCCCTAGAGACATAATTTGCAGACTACAAGACTACGAACTCAAAGAGCGCATAATGTTCAGGGCAAGAAAACAACGAGAACATGATTTTCAGGGAGCAAAGATACAGCTATTTCAGGACCTCTCCTGGTTAACTCTGCAGAAGAGAAGACACCTACAGCCTCTACTGGATACGCTGCATCGCCATGGGATTCTATATAGATGGGGATACCCATTCGCCTTAACTGCTACTCGTGATGGCCGGACGGCGACATTACGCTCCTTTCAAGATCTGATACCATTCTGCGACACATGGGACCTACCAGTACCCCATATCCCGGATTGGGAAACGGGACACCCTCCGCCAATCTCTGAGAATCTCCCACTTGAAATCTGAGGAACTACTCTGATTTATATCCTTTCTTGTTTGGTCTTGGATACAATTGATCCGCAAGATCAGGACACTGATTAGTTAATGTGTTTAAAAGTTCATGTGACCCTGCACCAGGGGTCTGGCCACAGAGGTCTTATTCTGTTAATCTTGATATTATTAATCTTGACAGATTTATTATTTGTCGAATTCTGTTTTGGCGGCGCCTTTTGGTTGACATCAGAAGAGTCCCCTCGGCCACCTGCTAGTTTCTTTTCTCTCCCCTTTTTTTTTTTTTCTCTTCTGGGGAAGAGGTGGTCTAGACCCCAACCAGAAAGGGAGTAATATTTTTCTCCCGTCTTGGTTTATACCTTTGGTATACTTTAAGTGTCATCGTCTTTTGTCTTTGTACGTCTGTACCCGTCTGTCTACCCCCTTTCTCCCTCATCCCCCTCTTTCTTTCAGACTTCCCACAGGCTTCCTCTACCATCTTCAGAGGTGACAACGAAAATACACCTCTTACAAAACCCTCACACAGTGAGTATATCTAAGCTTATTTAGATAGTAACAATGGTTAAATTACTTTCATTAAATGTAAAGGGACTAAACTCCCTGACTAAACGTAGGTTAGTCCTGAAAGAAATGCAAACTAGTGGGGCAGACATAGTCTACCTACAAGAGACACATTTCTACACGAGAGGCTCATTTGCCTTTGCAAGACACTTATATCCTGAATCATATCTAGCCTCACATGATAGCAAGAAAGCAGGAGTGGCAATTTTGATTTCCAAGTCATGTCCAGTGCAGGTCTCCTCCGTGATTACAGACCCAATGGGTCGCTACCTTATTTTGCAGGGCACACTAAATGGCAACCCGATCCGCCTCTGTAATATATATGCCCCAAACTCCTCCCAGGTGCGATTCCTTACTAAAGTACTGAACAGAATAGTCAAACTGACTCCGCTGCCATTGTTACTGGGAGGGGATTTTAACCTGATTTTCTCTACTTCCATGGATAGGTTGACAACTTCCACCTCCCCTACTAGCCGATCCCAAAACAATATGGCATCAGCCTTCCGTGGTTTAATTCGCCGCTTCTCCCTATTTGATTTATGGCGGGTGTGCAATCCCAGGGACAAAGTATACACATTTTACTCTGCTCCACAGGGCACTCACACCCGCATTGATTAATTCTTCGGGGACATCCAAATCCTACGAATGATGCGCAGCACGGATATAGGGACCATTTCCTGGTCAGATCATGCCTCTTTGACTCTCAGCCTCAGAGATGAGTTCACATAGTTACGCACCTGCCACTGGAGGCTGAATGAGGCCCTGTTAAAAATCCCACATACAAGAGAGGAGCTATCCACATTCCTTGCGGAATACTTCCGCCTGAATGTAGACTCTGTCTCGACTCAGGCCATACTTTGGGAAGCACACAAAGCAGTGATTCGGGGTTATTGTATAGAGCAGGGACGAGATCCAAACGAGATAGACTCCAACAAGAAAAGGAACTACGTAAAGCGATTTAAGTCTATGGAGACCGATATGGCAGAAAACCCTACCACTGGGCGATTGCGGCGCCTGCTAGAACTTAGAGAGACCCTGAGAGAACTCCAACTTAAACAAGTAGAGAAGATGTTAGTATTCTCAAAGCAGAGCTATTATGATAAAGGAAACAAATCCCATACTCTACTTGCAAGGCAGCTTCGGGAGAAGCAGGAGACCCGAAATCCACATGTTATTAAGGGGCCCTCAGGGTCCATGATCCAAAGGCCATTGCTGAGCAATTCCAGGCCTATTATGCCAAATTGTACGCTACCCGATCTCCTACTATTATCAATGGGAGATAGGGAAAAGGAAATAAAGGCGTTTTTGGTTTCCTGCTCTCTCCCCAAGCTTTCCCGGACGTGGTTAAATCCCTAAATATCCCTATACTACCGGAAGAGATAGAGGAGGTAGTCAATGAACTTCCCAACGGCAAGGCGCCAGGGCCGGATGGCCTGACATACCTGTATTACCGGACATTCCTACAAACCCTACTCCCTCATATGACACGCCTCTTCAACACCTTTCTAGAAGGGGAGTCCCTCCCGTCCACCCTAACTCATTCATATATAACGGTGATCCCCAAGCCAGAAAAGGACCCAGCAGATTGTGCAAATTATAGGCCAATTGCCCTACTTAACGCTAATCTAAAGATCTTTACAAAGATTCTAGCGAATCGATTGCTCCCCTTATGATCCACAAAGACCAAGTAGGATTTATCCCTTGTCGCCAAGGGGGAGACAATACTAGGAGGACAATTGATCTAATAGAGGTCCTGAACAAATCAGAGGAACAGGCGCTGATTTTGAGTTCTAGACGCGGAAAAAGCGTTTGACAGATTGAACTGGTCGTTTAAGACGTTGGAAATCATAGGTTTCCAGGGCTCATTCATGAATGCAGTTAAAGGTCTTTACGCTAAACCAACAGCGATAATTAAACTTCCCCACGCCTCCTCTTACCCTATAGACATTAAGAACGGTACTCGACAGGGGTGCCCCTTGTCTCCTCTTCGCTGGCAAAAAGAAGCTATCAGATGCCTAGGAATAAACATAACGTCGTCTTACAGTTCAGTTTATGATCACAACTTTCCGCAACTGTTTAAAGAAATACAGTTGTTACTAAATAAGTCGAATGCCTTACCAATATCACTTTTTGGCAGAATAGCAGCTATAAAAATGACCCTACTCCCTAAACTGATTTACTTCTTTGAAACATTGCCCATTCCAGTACCCCTGGGAACCCTGCGATCCTTACAGGGTGCTTTCCTCCGGTTCGTGTGGGCCCACAAACGACATAGAGTAGCCAAATCCATCCTACTAGCTCTTAGATCTAAAGGGGGACTATCAGTGCCGGACCTTGTTAAATATTATTGGGCAGTACACCTCAGACGAATCCCGGCTTGGTCGACATTGTGGGCCTACTCGAGTTGGATGGAAATTGAGAAACTCTGGTTGGCCCCTTTTCACCCCAATGCTTTTCTATGGACCCCAGGGATACCACCCCCAGAAGGCCCACTGTTAGGACCTATAGCTTTCACTCTACACCTCTGGTGCAACTGCTGCTCAAGATTCCCTTTTGACTTCTAAATGTTCACCCATGCAATCATTCTTATACACACCACTTATGCCTCAAACAATAACGGGTCCAGCATTGAAACCCTGGCATACCAAATGTTTATTTCGCTTCGCGGATATAGTATACCACATTTCCAGGACAATACTTCCCTTCCACACTCTCCAAGAAAAATTTGATATCCCGTCCACCTCCCGATATCACTACTTGCAAATCCGTCATCTATTGCAAACTTTGGGAAGTTCCGATGCAGTCTCCAAACCTACCCCCTTCGAGTATTTATGCAAAACCGCCACGCACACGTCGGGACTTATTTCCGACATCGATCTCCTGCTCCTACATCCAGACCCCACAGCAATTGTATCACATCCCTATATGGCTAGATGGGAACAAGTGGTGGGATCGCCCATTACGCAGGAGACCTGGAGACGTATATGGCATTATGCAGCTAAGACATCGACATGCACTGTCTACAAGGAGAATCAATATAAATTGCTATACTTCTGGTACCATACACCAGCTCAGTTACATCAGATGTTCCCAGAAACCCAAGACAACTGTTGGCGCTGCAGGGAGTCAAATGCCACCTTACAGCATATCTTTTGGTCTTGTACAAATATCCAACCCTCCTGGGAGAAGGTGAGAGACCTGCTCAGCGAAGTACTCTCAATCTCGATACCTCTGACCCCTCTGTTCTACTTGCTTAATATCCCCCCCCAACTTTTGCCTAAGCTGTCCATGTACATATTCTCACGGCAGCTAGGAGCCTGATTGCACAAAACTGGAAAAAGACGAACCCCCCTACTAGAGGGTCCCTCTTGGCAAGACTGAGGGCGATCCGAAGTATGGAATCTATGACTGCATCAATGAATGATAAGGTAGACCTCTTTTCTAAGGTATGGGCTCCGTGGGATGCTTACTGGGTAGGCGAGCTTAGCCAGGGAGGTGACTGAATCTACTGCACTCATAGCTTATAGAGGGATCCCTTTTCCCCTTTTTCCCTTCCCTTCTTCTTTTTTTTTTTTTTTCTTTTTTTCTTTGTTGGCTCCAAGTGAGATCCTTTACTTATCTTGAAATATTTGCATCTACAATATTTATGACAGATGCAATGTCCACTTCTGATGTCTATCACTCACGATTTAATCCTCTAAATCTTCTGTTGGCCGTTGTTGGCCTTTTTTCTTTCTCTTACCATGTCAACATTTCCTAGATGTTTTATATGGAAAATATGTAAAAAATTTTTATTTCTAATAAAAAGACAGTTAAAATGTTAAAAATGTTTTTAGAAATAAATTCAAAACATATTTTCCACAGACTTGGAGTACAACGTGTACAAAATAATAATAATTTTCGTAAGGTAAAGTATTCAAAAATTATATCCATATAAAGCGATACATGTTTATATTATAAAAAATTGAAGCTTGACCTACAAAATGGTTACATTCTTAAAATCAAGAAATCAAGCATGTTAAGCCAGGCACCATGGACTGTGGTAATATTTTTTTATTTGTGATCCATGACCTCCTTTCTAAAATCAACTTTTAAAATTATGCTAATACATATTGGGGCTACCGTGACCCCTCTATGATTTGGCTGTACAGACTGCTTTACCCCCAATTTATTTAAAGAAAAAAAAGTTTTTACTGAGATTGCTCAAAACTAACCCCGTTTTAAAACTGCACCTCTCAAAGTATTCAAACTCTAATTTTTGTGTCTTATTAACACTTTAAGTTTTTAACAATTAAATCAAAATGGAGTTTTTACATTTTTATGTAGCCCTAAAATCTACAGATGTAAATGCACCTCAAATGTAAACCAAAGTTTGTGCACGCAGTGTGCCATTTTATAGAGCTTATTTGGGTGCAATAGGTGAGGGGCATAGACATCATTATATTGGAAATCAGACCCCTCAAAAAATAATATTTTTACAGTTTCACAAAGAATTCAAAAGAATTGCTGTAAAAATATCTAGCACCTTCCCAATAAGATCTACTTTACTTTTAAAAAGCAGATGATAAAACAAGCACCTTAAAACTTGCAACTGAAGTAAACCAATACTTATCACAGGGCCACATACTATCTGGTCAAACAGCATTGCCAAGATGGAAAGCACCCCCAATTTATCTTTGGAGATCAAATTTGACTGAAATTGCTTAGAATCGCCATGTCGTGTTTGCAGAGCTCTAAAAGAATAAACGCAATTGAAACCACTAAGAAGTGACAACCATTGGAAAAGATTCATCCCTCCACTGGAGACAAATCCCACAAATAATAAGCGTATATACTCGAGTATAGGCTGAGTTTTTCAGCACAAAAAATGCCCTCAAAACCCCTAACTCTGCTTATACTCAAGTCAAGAAAAAAACAAAACATAAAGTGTACTCCCCTTTCTGAACCCTACCCCCACCCTGACAGGTCCTATTCTATCCATTGCGGCATCGGCTCCTTGTCCCTGCACAGTCCGTCGCAGGTATCGTGACGGCGTCACGACATTCTAATGTGTGCACCGGCACTGGCACACATTGATGTTGGCGACAGACCGTGCGGGGACACAGAGCCTATGCCGGAGCCTCGATGGATAGAAGAGGACCTGCCGTGGGGTCATCGGAATGAGATTACACTTTTTTTTTTTTTTTTTTTTTTACTTACAGGCATTCTATTGGGGTAGGGGCTGGCAGACTATATAATGGGGGATGGGGGTTGCAGAACTGAGAACTCACTTCTTGTGATATTTCTATTGATGGAAAAAACATTTAGAATAGGTTACTGGAAAAAATTTTGATTTTCCCACCACTATCAGCCAGCAAACAGCTTTGCACGAAACCTCAAGGAGATCACTGCAACATCTGGCCCCTAGTGTTCTAGAAAGCTATACCTGCCCATCAACGCCAGTACACTATGGGTTCTGCCCTATGAATGCAGTGGGGGTTTTTTTTTGGTTGTTGTTGTGTGTGTTTTTTTTTTTTTTTTTTTTGTCAGAGGCAAACTGTAGTACAGGCAGTCCCCGGGTTAAGTACAAGATAGGTTCTGGAGGTTTGTTCTTAAGTTGAATTTTTATGTAAGTCGAAACTGTATATTTAATAATTGCAAAAAAAAATTGGAGAAAAGAGTTTTGATAGAAAAGGGTCAACTGTAAGAGATAATGTAATGCAGCCAACCATTTTGTATCCTCAGGTTATTATGAAGACAGTGATGAGGACACTGAATATAGTAGAGAAGGTACATTGGATTTTTACCGTCGGAAAGAATGTGATGAAGAGGTATATTCAGACTAATTTATACAGAGTGCATCTCTGCATTACAAGACAAGAATTCTGTTTTAAGGGCAAAAAATGTTTTGGATAACACTGAAATGTATTATATCGAAGCGTTTTGTGTAGTTGACTTGGCTTTTTGAAAGAAATTTTGTGGAATTCAATGATTTATTATATGAATAAATATTGTTTATGTAAATGGAGTGCATTGTGGTATTGCCATTAAGCTGTCTCCAAGTTTCACAACAAATTAAAAGCACACCCCTATCCTGCAGAAATTCACAAAGGTTTAATACTACCATATAAATAGAGAGCTATGCATGCAAGCTCTAGATCATGAGACCTCCAATTCTCCAAACAAAATAGCCTAGAGCTGGATGATGCATTTTATAGTTCAAGATTGCCACAGACCTGTAAATCAACAAGGTTACACAAATCAATGTTATTACATCATGGCCAATGAAAAATTATAATGTACAAATACATCTTGTGCAATAAAGATGATCAATCAGTCAAGTATCCATGGTGTATTTCCACCACGTTCCATGACGGCCCCCACCTGGAGGATGCTCCTATATCCTGTAGGGACAGGAAGTGCAAGAGATTAAAAGCTCCTCCCTAGCACCCAACACCAGTGTCTTCCTGTCCCTACGGGATATAGGATGCAAGAGAGTCTCCTTAGGGAGACACGAGATTTAATTTTTACTTTTTACTTTTATTTTTTTGCCGGGTTCCGCCTCCACAACAGAGTGGAGGGGAACACCAAAATACCTCCTCCCCACCCCCCGTTCCTCCAGCCCAACCAACGGTCCCGGGAGACCAATGCTGGGTTGGTTGCGGGGGGACAAGCAAGCAGACGAGAAATACCTGTGGTTGGGGCCTTTTCTCTGCTGGGGGACCGGCGTTCGAGCATTGGTCCTCGGCGGTGGAAGGGTTCCAGCGTTAGCAGGGATGGTGGCGCGCGCGCGCACGTGCATCTTAGGTGCGCGGTTCCGGAGTGGCCGCGTACCGGAAGTCGGGCCGCGTCGCGTCATCAGAATGACGCGACTTCCGGTAAGCGCGTCATCGGGGCGCCGGGGTCACGTCATTAAGGGCGGACCCGAAAGCCCGGCTCCGTGGACTCGCGCTCAGTCCAGGAGCCTGATCACTTCCGGTCTCACCGGAAGGGGGAGGAGGGACGAGCCTCTCCAAGACGCGCCAGGAAACACTTTTAAGCGTCCCTGGAGAAACCTAGTCGGGTGGCTCTGATGCTTCCAGCAAATATGGCTGATGACGCATCCAACCTGTTCCATGTCCTGGTACCCATAAGTACAAGCCCTGGGCTGACCTCTTCTCTCTCACCATACATTTCATACCTGTCTATTAACTGTTATCATGTATGCTTCTCTTAGGGAAAAGAGCAAAAAGAACCTAAGGAGAAAGAACAGAGAGAGAGATAAACCCCTTAAAAAAACCCTCTAAAAGATGTGCCCTATGTAATTCTAAATTACCCGAGGATTATAGGAAAAGCCTGTGTTCAGACTGTCTGACCAAAATTCTAAAAGAGGAAAGATCGTCATTAATGGACGAAATAAGATCCGCAATAAAGGAGGAAGTTCCTCCTCTATTGCTGCTCATTTACCCGAACCACCTAGGAAAAAACCTAGATACGTTCGGTCATCCTCTTCTGATCAAGATTCAGATTTTCCTTCCTGTTCTATGGATGAAAGACTGGAAGAAGACTGAGGGGGTACATTCTAAAGATCAGGGGCACACAAAGTACTTGTTTGCGTCCGAAGATCTAGACAACTTATTAAAAGCCCTGAGAAACACATTAGAAATAAAGATGTGTCAGAACCGACTTCAGTACAGAATGACCTCTTTGGGGGACTTAAATACAGAAAGAAAAATTTCTTTCCAGTAATTGACACATTAAAAGATTTAGTATTATCAGAGTGGAAGGAGCCAGAAAAAAGAATTTCTATCCCCAAAGAATTCCGAAACAGGTTGCAATTTGAGGATAATACACTATGGGATGAAATACCTAAAGTTGACATCCAAGTTGCTAAGGTAGTAAAAAAGACGGATCTCCCATTTGAAGATAGTGCCCAATTAAAAGACCCCCTTGATCGTAAATCTGATGCCTTGCTTAAGAGGGCTTGGGAGACGTCTTCTTTAAATATTAAGACCAACATTGCCTCCACTTCTGTCGCCAGGACTCTATATTTTTGGTTGTCAGAATTGGAATCACACCTGGTAAATAAAACCTCTAGAGATTCCATTATAGAGTCTTTACCCCTCCTCAAATCCGCCACAGCATTTCTAGCGGATGCTTCAGCGGAAGCTCTAAGGCTTTCAGCCAAAGAGGCGGCCTTGACCAATTCTGTCCGGAGATCTCTCTGGTTAAAACAGTGGGGTGGGGATACAAAATCTAAGTCTATGCTTTGCGGTATCCCCTTCCAGGGCGAATTTTTGTTTGGCAGTGAATTAGACTCTATACTAGAGAAAGCTGCAGACAGAAAAAAGGGGTTTCCGGTTAATAGAATTCCCCCTAAAAAACCTTCCTTTCCCTTTCGTACTTCCAGGGAAGAGAAACCTCCCTTTAGGGGCAAAGAAAAAACAGGGAGATGGAGCTACGCAAAAGGGGGCGCAGGTCGAGGGTTTTTCTCTAACCCCGACCACAAGCAGAGGAAACAATGACTTGCAGGTGGGGGGGGAGACTTTCCCATTTCAGGCCCGAATGGGAAAAAATCGGCCAAAACCCTTGGATACTCCAGACCATCCAGTCAGGTTACAGGGTAGAGTTTCTCCATATTCCCCCACAACATTTTCAGAACCCAAATCTTCCAGAAAAACAAACTCTCCATCTCTGGACCAACATCCAACAGTTACTTCGGATGGATGTGATTGTTCCAGTCCAGGAGATAGAAAAAGGGGAAGGATTTTATTCCCCTCTATTTATGATAAAAAACCCAACAGGTCTTACCGTCTAATTATAAACCTGAAAAAATTAAACAGGTTTATAAAGTACAAACACTTCAAAATGGAATCGATAAAGTCAGCAACCCCCCCTGATAGGTCAAAATTATTTTTTATGTACATTCGATCTAAAAGACGCGTACTATCACGTCCCTATTTGCCAGGATCACCAGAAATATCTAAGATTCACAGTTCGTTCTCCGGGGGGAAAAATACTTCATTATCAGTTCAAGGCCTTACCATTTGGGATCTCTTCGGCACCCCGCATTTTTACAAAAATTATGGCAGAGGTAGTGGCCCACCTAAGGTTGAAGGGCATAGTTATAGTTCCTTACCTAGACGACCTACTTCTTGTTGCCAAGACCAAATTAGAACTAAAGACCCACCTTCAGATAGTCATAGGTCTTCTCCAGGACTTGGTTGGTTGGGTCATAAACAAGAAAAAATCAGATTTAAAACCAGAGAAGGTAAAAAAGTTTCTAGGGGTAAAACTAGATTCTGTGAAACAGAGTTCTTTCCTACCGTTAGAAAAGATCCAAAAAATAAAGGAAAATGTAAGTCTCTTCCAGAAAAAGGAGTCATGCAGCATTCGAGCAGCTCTGAGTCTTCTGGGCCTTCTGACGTCCTGTATCCAGTGCGTGTCTTGGGCTCAGAACCACACAAGGACTATGCAGGCTTGGACAATCCGGGTGTGGGACAAAAACCCTCTACATCTAGACCACAAGGTAAAAATTCCCCTTTTAGTTAAACATTCTCTATCCTGGTGGAAGAATCCCATAAACTTAAAGAAAGGAGTTTGGTGGAATCCAAACCCAATCTGGACAATACGAACAGACGCAAGCCTGACAGGTTGGGGGGCTGCGTTGGCAGGCCACTATTTTCAAGGTCAGTGGGACAGCCAGACTTGTTCTAGGTCCTCAAACTTCCGGGAGTTAAAGGCAGTCCTAGAAACATTCAAAAAGAGCCACTTGCACATAAAAAATCAACATGTAAGAATCCTCTCTGATAACACTACTACAGTAGCTTATCTGCGCAGACAAGGGGGCACAAAGTCTAAATCTTTGTCAGAGTTATCACATCAAATTTTTAGGTGGGCGGAAACATATTTTCTATCCCTCTCAGCTATCTATCTCAAAGGTACAGAAAATATAGAAGCAGACTTCTTAAGCCGGGTTACATTAGATCCACATGAATGGTCGCTAAACCCGCAAACTTTCAGGGAAATCTGTCATATTTGGGGGACTCCAACCTTAGATCTTTTCGCGACCCACCTAAATAATAAATCCCCTAAATACTTTTCTTTAGACCCTAAGGGCTCTCCTACGGGGTTAGATGCCTTCAGTCATACATGGGGGTCGGGGTTAGTCTATGCCTTCCCTCCCATACCCCTAATTCCCAAAATCTTAGAGATTAAGAACAGAACAGGTATTAATGATTCTTATTGCTCCATACTGGCCAAAAAGAAGTTGGTTCCCGGTTATTCAGGAACTAGCTATAGATAATCCTGTTCATCTACCTTATCGTCAGGATCTTCTTCTACAGGGTCCACTGTATCATCAAGACGTGCGACATCTAAAGCTTACGGCCTGGATCCTGAGAGGGCATACCTAATGACCAAAGGCCTTTCTACCGAAGTGATCAACACTATTCAAGCAAGCAGGAAACCAGTGACTAACGCAATTTATGCCAAGATCTGGAAAAAATTCTGTACATGGTGCGGGGATTATCCTCCTTCTCCAGAAAAACCAAACTTAAGTCAAATCTTAGATTTCTTACAAGCAGCGTTTTCTCTAGGTCTTAAACCAAGCACCCTTAGAGTCCAAATTTCGGCCTTAAGTATATATTTTGATTTCCCCATAGCAGATCACAGATGGATCAAAAGATTCATTAAGGGCTGTTCTCGTATTAAACCGCATATACACAACCCAGTCCCTTCTTGGGATCTCTCGCTGGTCCTAAATATTCTCACAGAGCCCCCCTTTGAGCCTCTTGATTCTGCAAACATGAAAATCCTCACATTTAAAACGATCTTCCTAATTTCAATTACCACAGCACGCAGACTGGGCGAAATCCAGGCCCTCTCGCGCAGGGAACCCTTTCTAAGAATCTTAGACGACAAGATAGTTCTCAAACTAGATCCCCTCTTCCTCCCTAAAGTTGTGTCTGATTTCCACCGTAGACAGGAAATTATTCTTCCCTCCTTTTGTGCTAATCCTAAGTCTGAACGAGGAAAAAAGTGGCAGACTTTAGATGTTAGGAGATGTCTTTTATTTAGAAGCAACAAAAGAGTGGTGTAAAGATTCTAGTTTATTAGTCAACTTTGGGGGAAAGAATAGAGGGTTGAAAGCCTCAAAAGCGACCTTAGCCAGATGGATAAAATCCACCATCTCTCTCTGCTACAAAACCGCAAACACTTCCCTTCCGGGGGATATTAAAGCCCATTCCACTAGGGCCATGGCAACATGGTGGGCCGAAAAAAGGGGTGCATCTCTGGACCAGATATGCCGAGCAGCAACGTGGTCAAGTTCCTCGACCTTTGCAAAGCACTATCGTTTGGATATTGCCTCCCAGGAGGACCTGGCGTTCGGCAGGAAAATCCTGCAGGCGGTGGTCCCTCCCAAATAATAGGGTAATCTGGTAAGTCTCCAGGTGGGGGCTGTCATGGAACGTGGTGGAAATATGGAATTAGACTTACCGGTAATTCGGTTTCCACTAGTGACCATGACGGCCCCCCATTATTTCCCTCCCTTCTTTCCTTCCTTCTTGGAGATGGTTCTTTATAAAAAAAAAAATTTTCTTTTGCACTTGCATCCTTCCGGGTGGTACTTTGGTAGACACTGGTGTTGGGTGCTAGGGAGGAGCTTTTAATCTCTTGCACTTCCTGTCCCTACAGGATATAGGAGCATCCTCCAGGTGGGGGCCGTCATGGTCACTAGTGGAAACCGAATTACCGGTAAGTCTAATTCCATATTTTTATAATAATTTTGAAAAGACACAAGCACCAAAAAATTGGCTCAAGGAACAAGTCACCAGGAACAAGTCTGGAATATACAGTAGAGACCTGCTTTTGTCTTGTAAAATGGTACTCAACATAATCTCCTGAAGGATTTCTTCAGTCTACTATAAAAGAAAATGCCAATAACATGGGAGAAATTATTTAAGTCTACAGTATTTTCACCTTCATTATTACATATATTGTACAAAATATGAATGAACAACCAATGCCTGAGCTACATATTTATTAACATATAAATTTTTTGAGTTTGTTTATATGTGAAAACAAACCTCATGCCCATTCTGCAAGATGACATAGGTGAGGAAAATGAGAACGTCAGGTCCTTATATGGAGATTATGGTAAGGAGAAAGAATCCTAAAATATTAATTGCAAATATACTCTAGACCGAACTAAACTTGTTTTTAATGGGGGTGCTACGGTTATACCGTGTGCCACTAATCTAAATAAAAATCCCATGCACTACTGAATTCTGTTTAACAAAGTGTTTAACCCCTTAGTGCTCCGTGCCATACTAGTACCTGGCTCCTGCGATTAACACTCAGTGCAGTACTAGCGCAGGGCACCTGGGCTCTTCTGTGCCACCACGTTACATGACATGGTAACATCACAGTGGGACGCACGGGGCGGAGGCAGGAGAACCACCTGCTGATCGCTGCAATTGGCAAGTCAATCCTGACTGGCCAATTGCAGCGTTTATAGACTGAAAATATGTTTTTAGCTCCCTCCTCTTCTTCCAGCGGCTCCATTTTGGTTTGGTAACGCTGGATAGAGAAGCAGAGCGTTACTGTTTGCACCAAAACACTATTTTCCTATCTAATCCTTATTGTTCCCTATTGATTCCTATCTGTTGCCTCCTGTGTGTTCCCTGTGTGATTACCTTGCGTGATCGCACTTGTCTGCCGTTTTTTCCCATCTCCTGTCCGTCCCTTCTGAACCCAAAAGCACTTTTCAGTGTGCTGTGTTAGCGTTGTTCTGCACTGGATGCACTGGTAGCCCCAGATAATTATACCCCTCAGGTCCCCGACTTTGTGGGCCAACGTGGAATTAAATTTGACATAGCAGGGCTCAGAGCTGTTGACTTGATGAGGAGCTTATGATTTAATTATAGTCCAGACCAATCTCTATGCTGCACAGCATATTGCCCAAAACCTCTCTTCATTTTATGCACAACCCTACAGGTGGACTCCTGTCACTGGAGCAAAGATGGAGAAGTATTGGGGCATAATACTTCTTATGGGGATTGTAAAGAAGCCCGCAATCAGGGACTACTGGAGCACAGACATTCTGTACCACACCCGATGTTCCGCATGACTATGAGCAGGATGTGCTTTGAAGCCATCCATAAGTTTATGCACTACACCGACAAAACACAGTGCCCACCCAGAGATGATCCCAGTTATGATCGTTTAAGGTCAGGCCCATATTAGATTGTTTTAGTGCCAAGTTTGCCCAGGCATATACCCAAACCAAACATGTGAGCATAGAGGAGTCCCTGGTACAATTTAAAGGGAGACTTAAATTCCGCTAGTACCTCTATAAGCCATGCAAAAGTACATCAGGGTATACCGACAAGTTCACGGTATATGAAGGGAAGGACTTCACAATTGTGCCCTTCCCCCCCTTCCTGGGTGTTACAGGGAAGAGTGTGGGATTTGGTGCAGCAAGTGCTGGACCAGGGCTACCACCTCTCCTCACCTGCACAATTTCTACATCCGCACTACCCTGTTCAAGTGCCTCGCTTCCAGAAATACTGCAGCATGCGGCACTGTACACAGAAATCGGAGAAGTCTCCCTAAGTCGCTCCTTGGGCAAAAAATTAAAAGGCACGATTGCAGGGCCTTTATATTGTGTGTTAAGTACAAGCACAAGAGAGAGGTCCTTGTATTAACCCAAAATACATGGGCACACCACAACCCCTGTCCCAATACAGAAACCCCCAGGACGGACTGTTTTTTTTTTTTAGATAACAAGTACATGAGAGGACTGGACTTGTCGGACTAGGTGCTTCAGCCATTCAATGCCATGCGGAAGTCGAGGGTGTGGTACAAGAAGCTGGTCGTGCACATCATGCAGATAGCACTAAATAATGCTTATGTGCTACATCAATGTGCAGGCCAGAAGGAAACTTTCCTGGAATTTCAAGAGGTGGTAATAAAGTAATTTCTTTTTGGAGACCAGGAAGGGGGGAGTGCCAGCACTTCTGGAGGCCACATCAAGCATTGTACCAGGGCAGCACTTTCCAGGAGAAGTTCCCCAAGTTGCCAAAAAGGGAAGGACACAGAAGAGGTGCAGGGTGTGGTCCAAAAAAGGCATTTGGAAGGACACCATTTATCATTGTGAGACATGCCCATAAAAACCAGGACTATGTATGAAAGTTTGCTTCCAACTCATCATGCATCCCTGTATTTTTAGTTTACCATGTTGTTACCCAGATGTACTATGCACAGCTTATACATCATGCTGTACCTTCCCTTCTAACCCCTGCCATGTATTGCCGTACCGGGAAAACATGCATCATGATTCTCAAGGTGTTTGTCTCCCATGCCCGGAGCTGGGCACAAGATGACTTAATGGATATTTTTTACTTTGCACTATCCATTATGCATTTTTTGGGGGTCCACCTGTGGGGTTCAAATTCTAACTATACCCCTAGATTAATTCATGGAGGGGTGTAGTTTACAAAATAGGGTTAGTTCTTGGGGGTTTCTACTGTTCTGGACCCTATTGGCATCTACAAATGCTTCATGATGCCAAAAAGAAAATAAAAAGTACAATGCCTGTGATCCAAATGCAAGTTATTCCCTTTTGAGCCCTACCGTGTCTCCACCCTGCAGATTATTGCCGCCTACAGGTTATTGCCCTAACCGGGCTAACCCGCAGAATGATTTTTTTATGCGTTTTTGCTTTTGTCACTATAATGGCATATTTGATAAATTGCAATACAATTTTTACTCTGCTAGGGGTTAAAATGCTCATACAACCCTACATACATTCTTTGAGGGGTGCCCTTTTTAAAATGGGGTCACTATTCGGAGGTTTCTATTGTACTGGTACCTAAGGGGCACCCCCAACACCAATCTAGTGAAAACGGAGCTCCAAAACCTACATTTTTCTCCTTTCCTCCTGAGCCCTGCCGTGTCTGCATCCTGCAGATTATTGCTGCCTATGAGGGTCTAAACTGGGTAGCCCGCAGATGTTTCTACTAAAACTTTAAACCTTCTCACACCCTCACATGGAAACGTAAATTATGGAAATAAAAATAAGAGCCATGGCAAAAGGTTGCTACAAAAAAAAAAAAGTAGTTTGCCTTTTTGTCCAAAAGGTAGAACATTTAAACTTTGAAATATCTAAATTTTTTGTTCAAATTTTTCCTAAATTATTGAACCGACACCCAGCGACTCCTGATTTGGCTCCGGTGCAGAGCCGAACCGGCATCACTCAGCGCCATACTAGTACAGCACTGAACTCTCATCGCAGGAGCCCGTGGAGTGCTAATGTGTCATTTCATACAAATATACAAATCAAAATAAAGAATCTCGTTAACCCCTTGCCACTTCGTGGCGGATATATCCACCACTGCGCGCAGTGAGTTAGCGCTCAGTGGCGGATATATCTGCCAGGGGCACGACATGTAAAAAAATAGGTCTCGCAACGGGATGACAGATCGCCGATACCGGGCGGAATCGAGAGGGGACATCCCACCTCTGACATCACAGGACCTGTCATGTCGGTCCTGTCAAGTCGATTGCTGCGATTGGCCCGTCTGTACAGATTACCAATTGCAGCGATCGGAGACTGCGGGCTGGCAGCTCCATGGTTAAACATCGCGAGACGGGATGACATACCTCCGGAGCATGCCAGGATCGCGAGGGAACTGAGCTCGCTCAGTTTTGGCTTGTGATTTCAAGTGGCTAGTGAACTTAAGTGGAGTTGAAAAAAGCGTTTTGTGTGTGTTAAAAGTGAATCTGTTGTTTGGGTGATTGTGGACTGAGTATATAGGTAATAGCAAGGCACTTTTCTTAGTGTCACAATTTAAATAGATTTTTTTTTTCCTTTCTTTGCCTGGTCTGCTAATTGGGAGGAGGGATTAGTGTTCACACCTGATAAATTAAGGTCTAGCAACTCACTTTTGAGCTCGCTCAGTTTTGGCTTGTGATTCCAAGTGGCTAGTGAACTTAAGTGGAGTTGAAAAAAGCGGAGTTTTGTGTGTGTTAAGAGTGAATCTGTTGTTTGGGATTGTGGACTGAGTATATAGGTAATAGCAAGGCACTTTTCTTAGTGTCACAATTTAAATAGATTTTCCATGGCGTCCCCCATGACGGCCCCAACTGGAGGATGGCCCTTGACCTCTGTAGGGACAGGAAGCACAGAGGTTAAATGCCCCTCCCCCGCATCCACACTCCAGTGGCTTCCTGTCCCTACACAGGGCAGGGAGTAGAGAGAAGTTTCTCTCCTCGCTTCCCATTAGTTGGGACAGTGAGGGGGGGACACCATGGCGCGGGACCTATCCCTTACCCAGCACAGTTCCGGGCCTCGATCGGGTTGCGTCCCTTTCCTCTGCCCGCTGGGAACTGCGTTTTTCTCCGGCTCTGCCCGCAGCTCCTGGAGCCTAGAACACCCGGAACACGTGATCCTCGCGCGACCCGGAAGCAGGATCCCGGGGCGGTAAGTTAAAATTGCTCTAGCGTGGTAATCGCGTTGATCTGAGGTCTAATCTTCATTCCGGAGCACACCTCTAACCTGCGGCTTGCGAGCTTAAGGTTCCCTTTGGCGATTATACAGGTCAGGTTTTTACTTCAAACATCCTCCTGATATGTACACCTGTGTATTATGTTGGCACATACTATGTTTATTACACTACGTATGCTACATTCTGACATGGGCCATGTTTACCTTATAGACCCTGGTGGATCTCTCCTGGTTTACCGGTACCAGGTAAAATCCTACCCTTTAACCATTGCAGTGCTGATCTACAGGCCTTCAATTGTTATTATTACATTCTAGGCTGGCTGGTTACTGTAGTTCCTCTAGGAGCATGGAACCCTGCAATTTGGAGGCCTCAGGTCTGGACCTCATATCCCCACCTCCTGTGAGTAGGCGTTAAAGGGATAGGGTGGTGGGTCACCCGCACGTCCCGTTTATAGCACTTCCTTATCTGGGCTCTCCTTTCCTTGATAGGATCCCAAGGAAAAGGAAAAAGGCCATGCTAAGGAGCAATCCTCCTCTGAGAGGAAGAAAACGGCTCATAAAAAGTGCAACATGTGCTTTGAAAAATTACCTAGTGCGTATAAAAAACCTGTGTGCAAAAAATGCCTGGATAATTTGATTTGTGAGGAAAGGACCTCATTCATGGATGAGATGCGCAGCTTTATCCAGGAGGAAGTCCGATCATCTGTGTCATCATCCTTGGCTGCCTTTGCCCCCCAGGAACCACCTCAAAAGCGCCAGAGAATAGTGGATTCCTCTTCTGACCCCGCTTCAGACTCTGAAGGTGCTACGGATTCTTTGGAGCTTGATACGTCCCCTTCCACCTCTGCAAACAAGATGGAATCAAGATATCTGCTGGCCTCTGAAGACCTGGAGCCCCTCTTAAAGGCGGTAAGAGAGACCCTGAAAATAGAGGAAGTAGAAGAGACGCAGTCCATTCAGGATGAACTCTTTGGTCTGCTCAAGGTCAAGAAGAGGCGCGTGTTCCCAGTCAACAATACACTCAGGGATCTGATTCTGGAAGAATGGAGGGATCCGGAAAATAAAATTTCTCTTTCAAAAGAATTCAGAAATCGCCTTTCTTTTGATGAAGAAGAAGCCAGGCTATGGAACTCTGCTCCTAAAATGGACATCCAGGTCACTAAAATGACCAAGAAGACCGACTTGCCTTTTGAGGATGCTACCCAGTTGAAAAATCCGCTGGATAGAAAGGCAGATAGCTTATTAAAAAAGAGCTCGGAATGTTCCATGCTGAACCTTAAGTCCAGCATCGCTACAACGTCCGTAGCTCGCACTCTGTTCCACTGGGTAATGGAGTTGGAAAAGCACGTAAGGGATGGAACCCCAAGGGAGCTGTTACTCAATACCTTCCCGACCCTGAAAGCAGCCACAGCTTTCATTGCAGATGCCTCGGCTGAAGGAGTGAGGATTAGTGCTAAAGAAGGGGCTCTTTCCAACTCCGTAAGAAGATCCCTCTGGTTACGCCAGTGGAGCGGAGACTTCAGGTCGAAGTCTAAACTGTGCGGCATCCCGTTCGAGGGGGAGTATGTGTTTTGGCCCGAATTGGACACCATCCTGGAGAAGGCGGCGGATAAGAAAAAGGGCTTCCCAGAATCCAGGACCAATCTGAGGAAAACTTCCTTTCGTGACCCCAAAGACAGGAGACCGTCCTTTAGGGGTAAGGGTAAGCAAGGAAGGTGGAGCTACCCTAAAGGTGGAAGAGGCAGGGGGTTTCTGCTCAACGCCAATAACTCCGCCCCGAGCTTCAGGAAGCAATGACGCCAAGGTGGGAGGAAGACTGTTGAATTTTCATCAGCAATGGAGCCGGATAACATCAAACCCCTGGATCCTGTCTATCCTCCAGGACGGCTACAAGATAGAATTGACCGCTCTTCCTCCCACAAATTACGTCCTTACCAGACAACCCTCTCGGGAGCTGTTGCTCCAACTCTGGACAGAAGTGCAGAAGTTGATAGAGCTGTATGTGATTATCCCCGTACCCCTGGAACATCAAAGAAGAGGACATTACTCTCCATTGTTCCTCATAAAGAAACCGAACGGGAAGTCCAGGATGATCTGCAACCTGAAAGGGTTAAACAGGTTCGTCCTCTACAGAAAGTTCAAGATGGAGACCGTCTCTTCCGCTTCAGCTCTAATCCATCGTCAGGCGTTCATGTGCACAATAGACCGGAAGGACACCTACTACCACGTCCCAATATACCCCAACTCACAGAGGTTTCTCAGGTTCGCAGTCCTGTCACCAGAAGGCGAGGAAGCTCACTTTCAGTACAAAGCCCTTCCCTTCGGGATATCCTCTGCACCGAGAACCTTTTCGAAGATTATGGTCGAGGTAGTAGCGTTTCTGAGAAAAGAAGGAATATCCATTATTCCGTACCTGGACGACCTTCTGGTAGTAAGTGCCTCAAGTCAGGAGCTGATTCTTCACAGGGATATCACCATGAAGACTCTTCAACGGCTAGGCTGGATCATGAACACAGAAAAATCCAACCTAGACCCGAGCATGAACGTGGTATTCCTGGGAGTTCTAATAGACTCCACACAACAGATGTCTTTTCTTCCACCAGGAAACAGAGAAAATCTAATTCTCCAGGTAAAGACGTTCCAGAAGAAGAAGTGCTGCTCCATAAGAGAAGCGATGAGGATCCTTGGGCTCATGACTGCATGCATCCAGTGCGTGCAATGGAGCCAAAGTCATACAAGGACACTACAGAACTGGGTGCTGTCCTCCTGGGACAAAGATCCTCGTCACCTAAACCAAAAGGTGGAAATTCCCCTCTCAGTCTTACAATCCATAGACTGGTGGACAGATCCAGCAAGTCTGGAAAAAGGAGTACCCTGGCATCCTTGGCCAGTGACAGCTATACAGATGTACGCAAGTCAGTCGGGTTGGGGAGCGATTGTCGCAGGTCATCCTGTCCAAGGCCTGTGGCCAGATTCAGTGAAAGCCCGTTCCTCAAATTATCGGGAGTTAAGAGCTGTACTGAAAACCCTGAGGTCCAGCACACAAATGCTGAGGGGAAAAAAACGTCAGGATATTCTCGGACAACGTCACTACGGTGGCCTACCTACGTCACCAAGGGGGAACCAAAAATCCGAGTCTCCTGGCACTCTCAAACAAAATCTTCGCCTGGGCAGAAGACAACCTTCAATCCCTCTCCTCCATCCACCTCAAGGGGGAAGAAAATCAGGCAGCAGACTTCCTCAGTCGGAGGAAGATCGATCAAAACGAGTGGTGTCTACACGAGGACGTCTTCCTTCAGTTAACAAGGAGGTGGGGACATCCGTCAATAGACCTGTTTGCCTCCAGCAAGAACGCGAAGCTCCCGCGTTTCTTTTCCCTGGAACCTACAGTTCCCTTCAACCAAAGGGACGCATTCAGCCAGTCCTGGGGGGGGGGGCTGTTACTGTATGCCTTTCCTCCGATACCTCCCGTGTCCCGGTCATACAAAAGATCAGGGAAGACCAGGCGGAAGTTATACTCGTAGTGCCTTGGTGGCCAAAAAGGAACTGGTTTCCTTGGCTAAAAAAGATGGCAATGGCGGATCCATTCCTGCTACCACCTCGTCCAGATCTCCTGTTCCAGGGTCCAGTACTTCATCCCAATCCGCAGGCTCTCCAGCTCGCTGCATGGATCCTGAAAGGAAGATACTAACAGCCCAGGGGCTATCCGACACGGTAATCTCCACGATGAAGGCTAGTCGTAATGTGGTCACCCACAGAATTTACTCCAGAATATGGATGAAATTTGTGTCTTTTTGTGGCTCAGTTCTTCCTAACCAGTTGTCTCCCAACATCTCGCAGATACTGGATTTCCTGCAAGCAGGTTTTGATAAAGGGCTGAAGACGAGTACACTCAAGGTCCAGGTGTCAGCCCTTAGTGCCTTCTTTAATACTTCCTTGGCGGAGTACACGTGGATCCAGAGGTTTGTAAAAGCTACCTCCAGATTAAGGCCTCACTTAAAACAAAACATCCCAAACTGGGATTTGTCTCTGGTGTTGAATCACCTGACTGGTCCTCCATTTGAGCCCTTAGAGAATACGGACCTTAGAAGCCTAACCCTTAAGCTGACCTTCCTTATAGCCATAACCTCAGCTAGACGGTTAGGGGAGATCCAGGCTCTCTCCCTTAGAGAACCTTACCTTAGAGTTCTGGAAGATAGAGTAATTCTAACTCTAGATAAGACCTTCGCTCCCAAAGTGTCTTCCAGTTTTCATCGCAATCAAGAAATTGTGTTACCTTCTTTTTGTCAGAACCCTAAGAACAGTAAGGAGTCAGCATGGCATACTCTGGATGTGAGGAGATGTCTTCTCCACTACCTGGACATCTCTAAACCTTGGAGAAAGGACGACAACATCCTGCTGCAGTACACAGGGAACAACAAGGGGAAGAGAGCTTCCAAAGCGTCTATTGCCCGTTGGATCCGAACTTCCATCAAAGAGGCATATGATATCTGGTCAAGTGGCGACATTAATGGCGAAAGCAGATGATCTTGAAAATAGACTGCGCCGCAATAATAGTATAGTTGGTGTGCCAGAAAGGATAGAAGGCAAGAATCCTGACGATTTCTTTGAGGCTTGGATACTAGAGACATTTGGCAAAGAGGCCCTCACACCACTTTTTGCTGTGGAGAGAGCCCACAGAGTACCATCCCGCCCCTTACCACCAGGGGGCCCCCCAAGACCGGTATTAGTGAAGCTTCTGCATTTTAAGGATAGAGACCGGATCCTAAGAATGGCGAGAGATAAGCAGCAACTGAGTATTGGAGGGGGTAAAGTGGCGCTCTTTCCAGATTTCTCCGGTGAAGTGCAGCGGAAACGGGCTCAGTTCCAGAACGTGAAAAGAAGGCTTCGGGATCTGGACTTATCGTATGCCATGTTCTATCCAGCGAGGCTACGAGTGGTGGCCATGGACACCGCTCATTTCTTTGATTCGGCAGCGGATGCTACAACCTGGCTGGACGTCCATGAGAGAGAGCTGAGGGGGAGACGAACCCCATCCCCATAATGGCGTAAAGCACCTATCCTGACAGACAGGTTCTATTTCTTTGGACACTGTCAGGCAAGATGGTTGATATTGTAAGAGTACATGCAGTGTTATTAGCCATTTTCTAATAGTTATTGTAGAAGTTAATAAGTGTGAACAGAGGGTGTTCTTATGTTATTATAATGCAGGAACGTAGGAAGGTACTGACGAATTGCATTTCAATTGTTTACAGAGTTAACCACTATGAAAAAGTGCAATGCTTATACCTTAATGCTACTCAGCATACAGGTGTTTATGGGTTTTTACCCCTGGGATTTGCAAAAAGTTGGGGAGGGTGTGAGGGATGGGTTGTGTGTTGTTGTGGGTGGGAATTCCCCTGGTTTTTGGCATAATAGGAAACCTGATTTTACTGTGATTGTCTGGGACGTAGTCAACGTGGCTTTTTCGTTTGTGTGGAAATGGTGTATAGGCTATTTTCATTATTATTCAGATGGCGAGGATACTTAATGTCCATTCGTGGAATGTACGAGGGTTAGGAGAGGCGAATAAAAGGTATGCTGTTATGAGAGTCCTGAAAGCTATTCCCGATTCTATTGTGTGCCTGCAAGAGACTCACATGACCCCGGAAACGGTGCACCTCCTCAATAGGTCCTGGATTGGGATGGCATATCATTCCTATTTTACGGCTAATTCTAGGGGGGTAAGCGTACTTATCCATAAGAATGTGCCATTCCGATGCTCTAGAACCTTAATTGATTCAGAGGGGCGCTTTGTATGCTTAACGGGTACTATCTATCAAACTGATATTTGTATAGCAGCCATATATGTCCCTCCCCCATATAATGCAGGAGTTATTAAGACAGTGTTATTATTTGTGATGACTGACCCAAATGTACCGACTCTCCTGATAGGGGATTATAACTGTTGGCTGCAGGTGCACCTAGATAAGTTCCATACTGGAACTATAGTGAGTTTCTCCGATATGGGTTTCTATTGGATATCCCCAATTCGATCAAAGAAAGTTTGGCGCGGTCCGTTCCGTTAGTATTTTTTATTATATATAAAATCAAAATATAATAAAAACATAAAAAGCAAAACGCGTTTCGAACCCGTAACGGGTTCTTCGTCAGTTGCATTACATGGTGTGTATTGGTAGCTCATATATAAAGCAATAGTGTTTGGTGGGTTGATGACCCGGTAATCAGGTGACCTAGCAGTATTAACAATAGATTGCCGAACAATCAATGAGGGACTCCTCTAAAACAATCTAAAAACCACTAAAATTATCATTTTTTCTGAATATCATGGACATAAAATGCTGATCTATAGGTGAAAGAACCTTTATAGTGTATTGCTGTACTTAAATTGTGTTGATAGAGTGAATACCTTGCTGCATGATTACTCACTATCCGCTATGCAGTCTGGATCCTTAAAAAAACTACTAAAATGGTTTCCCTCTGTTGAGAGAACAACAAGTACGGAAGCACATAGGGACCAAAATTTCTCCTACGGAGGCTTTGTGAGACCAAACTAGTTCCGTGGTTTTCACTTCAGAGTTTACTGGATAAGGTAAGTGGACTACTTGATATTGAATGCGCTGCGAAGAGCCTATATACTTCTGTATGTCAGTTCTTGCGTTATAAACTCCAGGGTAAAGCAGTTTAATAGAATGGGACAAAAAAAAAAAAAAAAAAAATGTTTTTGAAAATTATGAATTGATGTTCAAATTATTTCATGAATTAGAAAAGGAAATGATGAATGAAATGTTCCAGGAATTAGATATTATGTTCTTGGAGATATATATGAAGGAGCACACGGCACCTAGAGGCCTTAGACTGAATATTCCATCGACATTCCCGGATGATGAGGCTTATACCTCTAACTGGGAATCTCTCTTGGATAGTTGTTCATACAAATTTATGGAGACAATTAAAAATAAAAGATTAGCTCTATATCATACGAGTAGAAGAAAGATAGCAGACATATTAGAACAATTAAACATATATGAGTCACACACAGACTTCCAACAAATATGCTACAATATATCATCTAGACTAAATAAGGCAGAAGACTCAACCATTAATAAGAAAGCCCAAAAACTCAAACGAGATAGAGCGGATAAAGTATCCAATCACTATAGACAACCGAGGGAGAATAAATATAAACATCCCAAAGATAATCAAGATAATACTTCACCACACATAGATCGGAATAAACAAAGAGGGCCACGCTCATTTTTCAATCACAAGTTTGAACCCAAGGAGAGAAACCAACATATACCCAGATTAGACAAATTAGTCAAAACCAAGGGACCGTCAACGGGAATCAACCCCACCTCTACAAATATTTCCAGAATAATACACAGACAGGAAAATGACCTTGGAAAAAATCAGGATAATAGCATCTGCACAAGAGCAGACTCAATAGATAACATCACAGAGGTGAACCAAAGTAAGGGAGCCCAACCCAATGAACCAGTAAAAAAGGGAGAAGAAAACAAAGTCCCTCCCCCCCCATCCATCTCCCCGCCGCCAAATCTAGGATTAACCAGAATAGATGTTTCCCCAAACACAGAGAGTTAATGGATAGAATTAAGAAAATTAGAGAAAGAAATGACAAATTCAATAAAAACTTTCTAACCCCACTTAAAGATCAGATGGCCACTACCCCGCCGAAAGACACAACATCCCCTTTTAATCTTTCCAATATAACAGTACATGATACGAGTCCACCTATGAGCAGTAGCTTTCCAATAACTATTGACAATACAAGAGAAACCCAGAAATGTCTGGTACCATTCCTACAACCAGCTAGAACTACATTACTAACCACCCAATCTACAGGTGATTTTTTAGACCTCCCCAGAGTGAACCATCCCAAAATGAAAACTCCACTAAAACCAATCACAATGTTTTTTCCCATAACACAGAAAACCATAAGAAAAAGGAAAAAAGAAAACGGGGAAGAAGAGGTGGTAAAAAGAGGAAAAAGAGACAACCAATAAATAATATAAAAAGGGAAAGTAACAGTTCCAGAATAGTCAAACAATCTGTTAAAATATTTAATTTGTCTTCATACAAGCTTACGGCATATGAAATGAGTTTATTGGAGAAAGGCTTATCTTTCTGCCCTGATAATACATCAAATTCTTTCAATCTCTTCTTGGACCTGCACCAGTTCACTAGGAAACTAACTATAAAAAGACATTTTGACCTCAAACTACGAAATAACACATTGGACACAAAAATTAAAGCATCAGACCTCATTTCAGATCCCTTTGAACACAAGGAAGTTCCCCCCCGTCATCGTTTTATCCCTTAGAAAATCAGGGACACCACATAAAAACGTTTCACGATCTGGTAGCAAACGAACTTAATAACATAGAAAGCAATAGCTATGTACGAAAGAAAGTAGGCAAAAAATCTCTGAAAAATAAACCCATGAACAAACCAAAAAATCTTAATAAGATGGAACAGATCGCTTTAAAGAACTTAGAAAAAAAACGAAAAAATCATTATTAGAGCAGCAGACAAGGGGGGGGGGGCCTGGTAATACAAAATTGGGTTGATTATGAAGAAGAAGCTCACAATATCCTATCAGACTCCAAGTACTACAGTATAGTAACTACAGACCCATTCCCGAGGATCACCAAAGAGTTCAATGACCTCATTAAAATAGGCTACATGAAAGGCTATTTAAATAAGAAAGAAAAAAAGTTCATTTCCATAATTCAACCGAGTAAACCGTATTTTTACCATCTCCCCAAAATTCATAAGCATCCCACAAAACCCCCTGGTCGCCCTATTGTTTCTAATGTAAACAGTCTGACAAGTAACTTATCCCATTACATGGATCTGTTTTTACAGCCATACGTAATAAAACTACCTAGCCACATCAAAGATTCAGGAGACCTTATAGACAAACTCCAAGATATAAAATGGGAAGACGAATACATATACGCCACGATGGATGTAACTGCATTATACAGCAACATCGACCACGATATCGGTTTGGCCTGTATAGAACAAATGTTGGAAAGCGATATCAACATGAAAGAAGACCAAAGAATCTATCTGATAGAATGCTTACAATTTATATTACGGAATAATTACTTTATGTATAACGGCACCACATACCATCAAATATGTGGTGCCGCTATGGGTACGAAGGTTGCACCTGCATATGCAAACCTGGTCATGGGAATTTTCGAAAATATCTTTATTACCCCCAAGGAACATCATAAGGGGAATCTAGTGGTATACTATAGATTTATAGACGACCTGTTCCTGATATGGAAAGGAGATCAAATCTCCCTTAATAACTATTGTGATGAAATAAATAACAACAAATGGGGTATAAAACTTACCTTGAATATACAAAAAGACACCATTGAATTTCTGGACCTCAAAATTGGTCATAGAGGCAACAAGATCATCACTGAAACATTTTTTAAGTCAGTGGATACAAATAGCTATTTAAACTTCCGAAGTAATCACCATAAAAATTGGAAACGCAATATCCCCTATAGCCAGTTCCTACGGATGAGGAAGAACTGCACAGATATGGACACGTATGTGAAGCAAGCAAAAATAATTGAGGACAGACTCCTGGAGAAAAAATATCCAAAAGAAATTGTCACCAACGCCAAACAAAAAGCAAGCCAAAAAAGCCAACAGGAGTGCCTACAATCTGTAAAGGAAAAAGTAAAAAAGGGTAACAGTAATAACACCAGGTTCATCACAACATATACTACCAACCATAAAGAGATAGAAACCATAATTAGAAAACATTGGCATATCCTTTTGAATGACCCTTATTTAGAAAAAAATATTTCAAAAAATCCACAGTTTACTTACAGAAGGGCCAAAACTTTAAAACAACGGCTAGCCCCCAGCATTCCTAAACAGCATAGGAAAACTAATCATACAAAGACCATAATGAGCAACACAAAAGTCTCGAGATGTAACAAAAAAAGTTGCCTATGCTGCGAAACTATGAGACATAATTCAGACATGTTCCACTCAAAATCAACGGGAGAAACATTCAGTATTAATATGAACATGAATTGTCAGACAAGCTTTGTCGTATACCTCATTGAATGCCAGTGCGGAATACAATATGTTGGCAGAACAACTCAACCCCTACATTGCAGGCTAAACCAACATCGTTTTAACATCAGTCATGGAAATAAAAAACACAGCCTGTCGAGACACATGGAGATAAAACATAAAAATGAAGGAAAGTTTAATATCATACCAATAGACCACATAACTGAAGACGTATCCAGTAGATTCGAAGTTTTAAAAAGAAGGGAAATATACTGGATCTACAGATTAAAAACCTTAAAACCCGATGGACTAAATGAGGTCACAGAAACGATTTTAGTTTAAAACCTGAACACACAAATTTTTTTTTTTTTTTTTGTCCCATTCTATTAAACTGCTTTACCCTGGAGTTTATAACGCAAGAACTGACATACAGAAGTATATAGGCTCTTCGCAGCGCATTCAATATCAAGTAGTCCACTTACCTTATCCAGTAAACTCTGAAGTGAAAACCACGGAACTAGTTTGGTCTCCCAAAGCCTCCGTAGGAGAAATTTTGGTCCCTATGTGCTTCCGTACTTGTAGTTCTCTCAACAGAGGGAAACCATTTTAGTAGTTTTTTTAAGGATCCAGACTGCATAGCGGATAGTGAGTAATCATGCAGCAAGGTATTCACTCTATCAACACAATTTAAGTACAGCAATACACTATAAAGGTTCTTTCACCTATAGATCAGCATTTTATGTCCATGATATTCAGAAAAAATGATAATTTTAGTGGTTTTTAGATTGTTTTAGAGGAGTCCCTCATTGATTGTTCGGCAATCTATTGTTAATACTGCTAGGTCACCTGGTTACCGGGTCATCAACCCACCAAACACTATTGCTTTATATATGAGCTACCAATACACACCATGTAATGCAACTGACGAAGAACCCGTTACGGGTTCGAAACGCGTTTTGCTTTTTATGTTTTTATTATATTTTGATTTTATATATAATAAAAAATACTAACGGAACGGACCTCGCCAAACTTTCTTTGATCGAATTGGGGATATCCAATAGAAACCCATATCGGAGAAACTCACTGTTCCCACACCGGACGGGTAAACCCACCGGAACCCCAGAGGCTGCAGACCGCTCCAATTTTAACAATACCTGCTATATGTGTTGTGCCATTTTGCGCAACTCAACAAGGTGAGTGTACACCTATACAAATTATTGATATCCAGCTATCCTGAGTTAACCTACACATCCAGCGCCCTTTTTTCTTGTCTCCTGTCCCCACTTTATCTTCTATACTGGAACTATACCCGCAAACAGCCCCCCTACGGCGCTTGCACGCTTGCTGCAGGAGGTACAGCTAATGGATATCTGGAGGGTTCGCAACCCACAGGAAAAGAGATACTCATGTTTTTTGGCTTCATATATGTTGCTCTCCCGCATAGATTTAGCTATAGGGAATGGTAGACTAATGGGACTAGTCACTCATGTCTCATATGGCACACGGACACTATCAGACCATGCCCCATTACAGCTTAGTTTCAATATAGGAGTCCCTGAGCACCGTCAAAGACCAATGTGGAAACTAAACCCTTATTGGCTTCCCATTCTGAACAATGTGCCCGAGATTGTAGTAGAAATGGAGGAATTCTATAGGGATAATGCACCTAGGGAAGGGAACGCTAGCATTTGGGATGCAGCTAAATCGCATCTTAGAGGTCTATACTTCAAACATATCTCCAGAGTTAAAAAGCGCAGTTCTAATCGCACAAATACGCTGAAGGGGAGAGTAGATACCACCGAAATGGAATATGTGGAAAGCCCATCAGAGGCTAACAGGGAACAGTGGCTGGAGGCACAGAAAACCCTTACTGATCACTTGCTTCTGCAGGCGGCTAACAAGCGTTTCTTTTTAAAACAGCATTACTTTATTGAGGGGGAAAGTGCGGGCCATCTGCTGGCCACAATTGTTAACGCTCAAAATGGGGCTGCGCATGTGCCGTCTTTGAGAACTGGTACTGGCGCTCTGATGGTAGATACAGTAGAAATTGTAGCAGAGTTTCAGAGATTCTACGATGACCTTTATACATCAAGGCTGAATAAGGAGAAGTCGCAAATTAGGGAATACCTAGATAAGATTCACTTACCTACACTCACAGTAGAGCAAAGAGAGACATTGGACCAGCCGATATCAGTGGAGGAGTTAGAGGAGGCACTGGACACTTTCCAGAATAATAAAGCTCCAGGGTTAGACAGCTTACCGACAGAAGCCTATAAAGAACTAAGGGAGTTGCTTATCCCAAAATTACTAGAAGTCTACCAGGCAGCGTTTGAGACTGGGAGGTTACCAGAATCTATGAGGGAAGCGGTGATTACAGTTATACCTAAGCCAGGGAAGGATACACAACTGACAGAATCCTATAGACCTATCTCGTTATTGACAGTTGATATTAAAATCCTGGCCAAGATTATGGCGCGACGTTTAATAACTGTTATAGATGGGTTGATTCATAGTGATCAATCCGGCTTTATGCCCAATCGCTCCACAGCAATTATCTTACGTAGGCTTTTCCTTAACCTCCAGTCGAAGCCAGACAATGTGGGGGGCCGGCCGGTGCTCTCACTCGACGCTGCGAAGGCCTTTGATAGTGTTGAGTGGGAGTACCTGTGGGTGGTCCTGGAGAAAGCAGGTTTGGGTCCCAACTTTAGGAAATGGGTGCAGCTTTTATATTCTTGCCCCAAAGCAAGAGTGAGGGCTAACGGGATACTGTCCCAACCTTTTGATCTAACCAGGGGGACAAGGCAGGGGTGCCCTCTGTCACCCTTGCTGTTTGCTTTGGCAATCGAGCCACTGGCGCAAATGCTGAGGGACAGTCAGTCGATTACAGGGCTCAAATATAACATGCATACGGAGAAAGTAGCTTTGTATGCAGACGATTTGCTTCTCTTAGGTGACACAGGAGTATCGCTAGAGAGTGCTATCACTACTATAGTACAGTTTGGAGATTTTTCCGGGCTCCGGATAAACTGGAATAAGTCAGTACTATTGCCTATTCATCCCCTCTCAGAAGACTCCACGGTAGCTAACACTCCTATTCAGGTAGTTAATACATTCAAGTACCTTGGAGTCCAGGTCTCAGCTAGAGTCCAAGATTACCTGCAGCTTAATTTGACCCCTCTCATTGCGAGATTTGCTACTAAAATCACGACATGGTGCAAGCTACCACTCTCGGTCATTGGTAGAGTCAATTTGACCAAGATGATATTGATGCCTCAACTATTGTACATTGTACATAACACCCCTATATGGATTCCCCTTAGATTTTTCCATAAATTACAGTCTTTGTTTAGAGAATTAATCTGGAAAAAAGGGGTGGCGCGGATTAAATATGAGACGCTGCAGAGGTCTAAAGAGGCTGGAGGTCTGGCGGCCCCAAATCCCTGGATTTATTTTTTGGCCTCCCAATTACAACATCTGAGGGGTTGGGGAGTGGAGGAGGGAAGTTGCAGCTTTAATTAGTGAAATGACACCTCACAGACCCTTGTTAGCAGCCATTGAAGCTGGGTTTCCGGTACAGGGAGGAGCTAGGATCCCCACGCTGACACTTATGGTAAAGGTCTGGGGGAAAATCAAGCAATTGATGGAGGTTGAAGGTTGTACTCCTTTCACCCCCATCTGGAAGAACCCAAGGTTACCAGAATTTTTTAGGCTGGAGGGCTTTACTCCCTGGGAACAGGCGGGTGTGAAGTTTATCCATCAGCTACACTCTGAGGGTACTTTTAAGGCATTCTCTGACTTGCAGGAGCAATTCCAATTACCACATAGCCAGTTCTACAAATTCTTACAGCTACGACATGCGTGGGATACACAAGTGACCACGACGAAACTTACCACTGGTACTGCTCCTGTGATCACAATAACGGCCACCAAAGGGGAAACTTCTGGCCTGATCTCCTTATTGTATAGTCACTTTCTTGAAGCCTACCTAAAGAATTTCCCCCTCAATTTGAAGCAGAAATGGGAGGTGGACTTGGGTCCCATCTCAGATGACCAATGGGAGGGAATTTTAGCATCAGTTCCTCAGGTGTCCACGTCTGAGGCCCTAAGGATTTCACAAATATATCTTGTTCATAGGGTGTACAGAACTCCTGCCTTCCTCTACCGCGTTGGAGTTAGGCAGGATGATGTGTGCCCTAGATGTGCCCAGGGCCCAGCTGATCATATGCACATGTTCTGGGGCTGCGCATTCCTGGGTCGCTTCTGGAGTGGAGTGCTTACATATCTGGAAAGCATATTTCAACGGACTATTCCCAAGAATCCTCTACAACGTGTCCTGGGATATGTTGAGGAACTACCGGGTAATGAGAGTCTCAGATTAGCACTCAAAAGATCATTATATCAAGCTAGGAAGCTGATAGCTCAGAAGTGGTTGAGCCCAGACCCACCTACCTTAAAAGAATATAAGGACAAAATGATTAGACTCCTCCAAATGGAAAAAGGGGTTTACCTTAAGAGGAAAGCTATTAAAAAATTCGATAAGATTTGGGGAGAGTGGCCGGGGGTGAGTTCGTGATATATTCACTATAGACTGAGGAATTGTTAAAATGTGTAGACATATCCTGATAACGAATAGAAATTGTTCATTGATAACCAGGTTTCTTACTGTCTGTAAAAAGTTCATTGAGTGAACCGTAACGCAATGTACTTATGAGACTACATGTGTAACCAGGTGGGGAGGGGGGGTTGTTGGAAGGGAGGGGGTGGGGGGGATACTGTTTTAATGTATGTAAAACTTGAAAATGTTTAATAAAAATTTATTTGATTTAAAATAAAAAGAGGCATATGATGCCGAAAATATGGACATTCCTGGGACTGTCAGGGCCCACTCAACCAGGGGGGTGGCAGCCTCATGGGCTGAAAAACGTGGGGCCTCTCTAGTCGATATCTGTAAAGCAGCTACCTGGTCTAGCCAGTTAACATTCGCTAGACACTACAGATTAGATATCCAAAGCGCCAGGGACCAGGCCTTCGGTAGGAAGGTCTTGCAGGCAGTTGTCCCACCCTATAAGTCCTCTTAATCTGGTACATCTCCTGTTGGGGCCGTCATGGGGGACGCCATGGAAAAGGAGAATTATTCTCACCGTTAATTCGGTTTCCATTAGTCCACCATGACGGCCCATATATTTTCCCGTCCCCTTTTATTTTATAAGACAGAGTAGTCTTAGTTTTGTTATTATTTAACCTGTTGTAACTGTGTGTGACTATAACATACAATAAATGGGTTGCATCCACAGCCGGTGTAGTTATTTGGTAGCCACTGGAGTGTGGATACGGGGGAGGGGCATTTAACCTCTCTGCTTCCTGTCCCTACAGAGGTCAAGGGCCATCCTCCAGTTGGGGCCGTCATGGTGGACTAATGGAAACCGAATTAACGGTGAGAATAATTCACCTTTTTTTTCCCTTTCTTTGCCTGGTCTGCTAATTGGGAGGAGGGATTAGTGTTCACACCTGATAAGTTAAGGTCTAGCAACTCACTTTTGAGCTCGCTCAGTTTTGGCTTGTGATTCCAAGTGGCTAGTGAACTTAAGTGGAGTTGAAAAAAGCGGAGTTTGAAAAAGAGAAGTCCACAGAACTGTAAGTAACCTACATATCTCTTGATTTATATACTTATCACTGTTTTGTTACTAGGATATGGCTAGCAAGATTGGTGGTATGCTCCAGTGCACACTCTGCCGCATGTATACACTGCTGGAGCAAGAGTTCGAGGGTGAATACCGCTGTGACAGATGTGCCCATATTTTTCTACTGGAAGCTCGTGTTAGAGATCTGGAGGAAGATATTGCACGGCTGCGAGCAATTGACAATCTTGAGAAGAGTCTGCTGCTCACTGAGCAAGCAATAAGTGGGGTAGAAGTGGAGGGTGGAGAGGAAAGCCAGCAGGGCCAGGTGGGTAGCTGGGTTACTGTAAATAGAGGGGGTAGGAAGGGGTCAAAGAAAAGGAAGGCCAGCTCTGACTCTGAACATCCAAGGAAAATTGCAAAATTGTGCAATGATGTAAGGACGTCAGTGTCAGAAATGGCAGCCCTAGCGGATCCTGCTCTCCCTTACAGCCGGGGGAGCAGACCAGCTAGTAGTAGGGTGGATGGGAGTGCAGGTAAGCCAAGGCAGCTAGTGGTTGTAGGGGACTCTATAATAAGGAAGACGTATAGAATAATTTGTCGCCAAGACCGCCTCAACCGTATGGTTTGCTGTCTCCCTGGTGCCAGGGTTCGGCATGTGGTGGAAAGGGTGGATAAATTACTGGGAGGGGCTGGGGATGACCCAGCTGTCGTGGTCCATGTTGGTACCAATGACAGAATAGATGGTAGGTGGAGGAGCCTGAAGAATAATTTTAAAGAATTAGGTTCAAAGCTTAAGGAAAGGACCTCCAAGGTAGTATTCTCCGGAATTCTACCTGTGCCATGCGCTACACAGAGCAGACAGCGGGAGCTCAGGGAGTTAAATGCATGGCTCAGATCCTGGTGTAGAGCAGAGGGATTTGGGTTCCTAGAGCATTGGGCTGACTTTTCACTGGGGTGCAACCTGTTTTCCGCAGATAACTTGCACCTAAATGGAAGGGGGGCTGCTGTGCTGGGGGAGAAGATCCTAGCAGGGGTGGCGGAGTATTTAAACTAGGATCGGGGGAGGAGGAAAAGGAAGGCACTGAAGGGGTAGACAGGTCAGAGAGGGGGCAGGTTATGTTGGTTGGTGGTGATGTGGGCGGTGTATGGGGGCCTAAGGCAGTGGATAAGGAGATCCACAAGTTGCAGAACAGTGGTGAGGATATATGTGCCAGTAAAATTACTTTAAATCAGATAAATAACTGTGGAAAATTAAATTGTATGTTCACAAATGCCAGAAGTATCACAGGCAAAATGGGTGAGCTTGAGGCTCTGATATTAGAGGAACAGTTAGATGTTGTTGGTGTAGCAGAAACATGGCTTGATGCATCGCATGATTGGGGTGTTAATATTCAAGGTTTTATACTCTTTCGGAAAGACAGGGCAAATAGGAGGGGAGGTGGTGTATGTCTGTATGTCAGAAGAGACTTAAAAGCGATTGTGAATGAGTCAGTGGTCTCAGAGTGTGAGGAGGCTGAAACTTTGTGGGTTGAAATTCAAAGCCAAGAGAGCTTTGAGAAAATTATTTTTGGTGTAATTTATAGACCCCCTAACATCTCTGAGGAAATAGAGGGTCACTTATATAAACAGATGGAGCGGGCTGCACAAGAGGGGACCGTAGTGATAATGGGAGACTTTAACTTTCCAAATATAAATTGGGGTCAGGGCTCGTCTTCATCTGTGAAGGGGAGACATATTATGAACATTCTTCAGGATATTTTATGGTGCAGCTTGTAGAAGATCCCACAAGAGGTGACGCATTGTTGGACCTTGTGATTTCTAACAATGCGGAGATTGTCCAAAATGTCAGTATCTGGGAACCCCTTGGGAACAGCGATCATAATATAATTATTTTCCTCTTAAACTTTAAAAAGCAGAAACAGGTGGGAAAATCGAAAACTTTGAATTTTAAGAGGGCTAATTTCCAAAAATTCAGGGCTGCAATACAGGATATAGACTGGGATCAGATACTGTCACATGGTGATACTAATGTTAAATGGGAGAAATTCAAATCTATCCTGGGTTTTTATACTTCTAAATTTATTCCAATAGGTAACAAGTATAGAGGGGCTAGATTACACCCCTCGTGGCTTACAACTACAGTTAAAAGGGCAATTAATGAGAAAAAGAGGGCATTTAAAAAATATAAATCTGACGGGTCACCTGAGGCTTTCAATACTTACAAAAAACTTACCAAAATCTGTAAAAAGGAAATCAAATCAGCCAAAATACAAAATGAAAGACAGGTGGCTAAAGATATCAAAACAAATCCCAAGAAATTTTTTAGGTATATCAATGCAAAAAAAATGGGTCACAACAGGTTGGACCCCTTTATTCTGAAAATGGGGCATTGGTGACTGGAGACCAAGAGAAGGCGGACATACTTAATAGGTTTTTTAGCTCCGTTTATACAATAGAAGAGAGAACTTCTGACTTGGGTGGTGCCAGTGCGGGTCATGCACCCTGTAATATAGAGACTGGCTGAATGTAGGCATTATCCAATCTAAGCTCAATAAAATCAATGTGTACAAAGCTCCTGGACCAGATGGGTTACACCCCAGAGTTCTTAAAGAACTCAGTTCTGTTATTGCTGTACCACTGTCTACCACTGTCTAAAATCTTCAGGGATTCCGTAATGTCTGGTGTGGTGCCAAGTGACTGGCGCAAGGCAAATGTGGTGCCAATATATAAAAAGGGCTCTAGAACTTCGCCAGGCAATTACAGGCCTGTAAGCTTAACTTTCATTGTGGGGAAAGTGTTGGAAGGGTTAGTAAAAGACTACATACTGGAGTATGTGACATCAAATAGAATAATAAGTGATAACCGGCATGGGTTTACTAAGAATAGAAGTTACACACCAAAAGAAAAAGAAAGGGGTGGAAATAGGACCACAAACCACCCCCTTAAATCGAATTAGACAAACCCATAAGAAATAAAAAGTATAGTGGAAAGTAAGGTATAAAATAGTAGAAACTTTATTACTAGAGATGAGCGAGCACTAAAATGCTCGGGTACTCGTTATTCGAGACGAACTTTTCCCGATGCTCGAGTGCTCGTCTCGAATAACGAGCCCCATTGAAGTCAATGGGAGACTCGAGCATTTTTCAAGGGGACCAAGGCTCTGCACAGGGAAGCTTGGCCAAACACCTGGGAACCTCAGAAAAGGATGGAAACACCACGGAAATGGACAGGAAACAGCAGGGGCAGCATGCATGGATGCCTCTGAGGCTGCTTAATCGCACCATTATGCCAAAATTATGTGCAACAGCATGGCCATGACCGAGTGACAGAATGAAGCTAGATAGCATGTAAAACATCCAATAATTGACCCTGACACTATAGGGGACGGCATGCAGAGGCAGTGGCAGCAGCGGCAGGCTAGAGAGTGGCATGGCGACATACCCTAAATGGACTCAGGCTTCAAACCAATGGGTGGCAGAGAGGAACCAAAGGAGGTGAGCAAGAAGCGCTCAAATAATATCGGTACATGATAAAAGTTTGCCAGTATATTTTGTGGATTACACAGCAGGGTGGCGACAAAGTTAACATGGAAGCCATGAAAACAACCCAAAATTCTGCCTGACACAGCTCGTTTGATAAGGGGACCATGTATGGAGGCAGTGAACTAGTAGTAGATTAAAGGTGCTGCAGTTAAAACTATGTTAGGTGGATCTTGGAATGGAGCTGGCGCTCCGCTGCCAGGCGAGCTTTCGCCAATCCAAGCCCCTGTCTCTAGGCTACTCCCCAAACAGCACTTCTAAGAACCTTTTGTATAAGATCAAGTGTAGTAGCGTTCTTATAAGTTTGGGATATGGTGGGTGAGGGGAATGTAAACAGATGCGCAAGAAGCGCATGATGCGCATGGAGCTGGCGCTCCGCTGCCAGGTGAGCTTTCGCCAATCCAAGCCCCTGTCTCTAGGCTACTCCCCAAACAGCACTTCTAAGAACCTTTTGTATAAGATCAAGTGTAGTAGCGTTCTTATAAGTTTGGGATATGGCGGGTGAGGGGAATGTAAACAGATGCGCAAGAAGCGCTGAAATAATATCGGTAAATGATAAAAGTTTGCAAGTATATTTTGTGGATTACACAGCAGGGTGGCGACAAAGTTAACAAGTTTGATGTGGAATGCCCTGTAATAGCTCTTGGGCGGTGTGCCTTTTATCGCCTAGGCTCAACAGTTTGAGCACCGCCTGCTGTCGCTTAGCGACGGCACTGCTGCTGTGCCTAGAGCTACCGACTGATGGCGCCATGGCCACGGATGGTAATTCGGAGGAGGAGGAGGAGGTGGAGGAGGGGTGGGAGGAGGAGGAGGTATACTAGACCTTTGAGACCTGGACCGAGGTAGGCCCCGCAATTCTCTGCGTCGGCAGTATATGACCAGCCGCAGGGTCAGACTCGGTCCCAGCCTCCACCAAGTTAACCCAATGTGCCGTCAGCGATATATAGTGGCCCTGCCCGGCAGCACTCGTCCACGTGTCCGTGGTCAGGTGGACCTTGTCAGAAACGGCGTTGGTCAGGGCACGGATGATGTTGTCTGACACGTGCTGGTGCAGGGCTGGGACGGCACATCGGGAAAAGTAGTGGCGGCTGGGGACCGAATACCGAGGGGCGGCCGCCGCCATGAGGTAGCGAAAGGCCTCGGTCTCTACTAGCCTATAGGGCAGCATCTCCAGGCTAAGCAATCTGGAGATGTGGACATTAAGGGCTTGGGCGTGCGGGTGGGTTGCACTATATTTACGTTTCCGCTCCAGCGTCTGGGGTATAGAGAGCTGAACGCTGGTGGATGCTGTGGAGGATCGTGGAGGCGACGATGGGGTTTTTGTGCCAGGGTCCTGGGCAGGGGGCTGACTATCAGCTGACACAGGGGAAGGAGCAGTGGTGTGCACGGCCGGAGGTGAACGGGCTTGGTGCCACTGAGTGGGGTGTTTAGCATTCATATGCCTGCGCATACTGGTGGTAGTTAAGCTAGTAGTGGTGGAACCCCTGCTGATCCTGGTTTGGCAAAGGTTGCACACCACAGTCCGTCGGTCATCCGGTGTTTCCTTAAAGAACCTCCAGACTTCTGAAAATCTAGCCCTCGCCGCGGGAGCCCTCGCCACGGGAGCTTCACTACGTGACACATTTGGCGCTGATGCACCTGCTCTGGCCCTGCCTCTCCGTCTGGCCCCACCACTGCCTCTTCCAACCTGTTCTGGTCGAGGACTCTCCTCCGTCTCAGAAGCACTGTGTTCACCCGGCCTCTCAACCCAGCTTGGGTCTGTCACCTCATCATCCTCCGATCCCTCAGTCTGCTCCCCCCTCGGACTTCCTGCCCTGACAACAACTTCACCACTGTCTGACAACCGTGTCTCCTCATCGTCGGACACCTCTTTACACACTTCTTCCACTACGTCAAGAAGGTCATCATCACCCACAGACTGCGACTGGTGGAAAACCTGGGCATCGGAAAATTGCTCAGCAGCAACCGGACAAGTGGTTTGTGACTGTGGGAAGGGTCCAGAAAACAGTTCCTCAGAGTATGCCAGTTCAAATGGCAAATTTTCCTGGGAGGGGGCAGACTGGGGGGGAGGAGGCTGAGGTGCAGGAGCTGGAGGAGTGCCGATTTCGGTGACATGGGTGGACTGCGTGGAAGACTGACTGGTGGACAAATTGCTCGAAGCATTGTCGGCAATCCACGACATCACCTGTTCGCACTGTTCTGGCCTCAACAGTGCTCTACCACGAGTCCCAGTAACTTGAGACATGAACCTAGGGAGTGTAGCTCTGCGGCGTTCCCCTGCTCCCTCATCAGCAGGTGGTGTCTCACCCCGCCCAGGACCACGGCCTCTGACCCCTGCAGTAGTTGGACGCCCACGTCCCCGCCCTCGTCCTCTACCCCTAGCCCTCGGGTTAAACATTTTGAAAATGAAAGTTATAACTTTAATTTTTTTTTAACTTTTTTTTGTGTTTTTTTGTGTTTTTTAGTTTTTTTTTGTGTTTTTTAGTTTTTAAAACCAAACAATGCTATCCTATTGCTATGGCTATTTTCTAGCCAAGTATGAAAGCACACTGCTATGCCAGATGAGATGACGCTGAGTTATGAAAAAATAAACGTAAAATAAAAAGGAAATGGCAGACTGTGCCTAATTGAAATCCAACCCCTAATAAATTTTCCCACTTTGGTCTTTGCGATGGATATGTGCGTCACTAAGCGCTAAACACAGCGGTCGCAAGTCTCACTCCAAATTCCTGACAATTGGCTAGTATATGCACTGCAGCAAGGACAGCCACCAGCAGATCAACCAGAAATAAAATATATATAACGCTATTGTAGGCGTAAGTAAGCCGTTTGGATTCTCCTTTGACTATTTTCTAGCCAAGTATGAAAGCACACTGATGAGATGACGCTGAGTTATGAAAAAATAAACGTAAAATAAAAAGAAACTGCCAGACTGTGCCTAATTGAAATCCAACCCCTAATAAATTTTCCCACTTCAGTCTTTGCGATGGATATGTGCGTCACTAAGCGCTAAACACAGCGGTCGCTAGTCTCACTCCAAATTCCTGACAATTGGCTAGTATATGCACTGCAGCAAGGACAGCCACCAGCAGATCAACCAGAAATAAAATATATATAACGCTATTGTAGGCGTAAGTAAGCCGTTTGGATTCTCCTTTGGCTATTTTCTAGCCAAGTATGAAAGCACACTGATGAGATGACGCTGAGTTATGAAAAAATAAACGTAAAATAAAAGGGAAATGGCAGACTGTGCCTAATTGAAATCCAACCCCTAATAAATTTTCCCACTTCAGTCTTTGCGATGGATATGTGCGTCACTAAGCGCTAAACACAGCGGTCGCAAGTCTCACTCCAAATTCCTGACAATTGGCTAGTATATGCACTGCAGCAAGGACAGCCACCAGCAGATCAACCAGAAATAAAATATATATAACGCTATTGTAGGCATAAGTAAGCCGTTTGGATTCTCCTTTGGCTATTTTCTAGCCAAGTATGAAAGCACACTGATGAGATGACGCTGAGTTATGAAAAAATAAACGTAAAATAAAAAGGAAATGGCAGACTGTGCCTAATTGAAATCAAACCCCTAATAAATTTTCCCACTTTGGTGTTTGAGGTGGATATGTGTGTCACTAAGAGCTAAACACAACGGTAGCAAGTCCCCCTGCAAATTCCTCACAATATGGTACTAGCTGCACTACTAGTGCCAGCAAGCCCAGCCACAAGCAAACAAAAAAAAAAAAGTATAACGTTATTGTAGCCCTAAGAAGGGCTGTTGGGTTCTTGTTGAATCACTCCTGCCTAACACTATTCTAATAGAACACCCTAACGCTTTCCCTGACCAGCAGCAGCTCTCTCCCTAGCGGCATCCAGACACAGAATGATCCGAGCAGCGCGGGCAGCGGCTAGTCTATCCCAGGGTCACCTGATCTGGCCAGCCAACCACTGCTATCGACGTGTAAGGGTACCACGTCATGCTGGGTGGAGTGCAGAGTCTCCTGGCTTGTGATTGGCTCTGTTTCTGGCCGCCAAAAAGCAAAACGGCGGGAGCTGCCATTTTCTCGAGCGGGCGAAGTATTCGTCCGAGCAACGAGCAGTTTCGAGTACGCTAATGCTCGAACGAGCATCAAGCTCGGACGAGTATGTTTGCTTATCTCTATTTATTACATATTATTAATGATAACAACAGTGGTTAAAAGGTAGGCAAACAAATAGGGAAACAATAGGGTTTGCCTACCTTTTAACCACTTTTAATCCAATAGAGCATCTTTGGGATGTGGTGGAACGGGAGATTCGCATCATGGATGTGCAGCCGACAAATCTGCGGCAACTGTGTGATGCTATCATGTTGTTAAAGATATTATACTGGACTCAGACGCCATCTTACATATTGTCGGACATTTTAAAAATTCAGCATTATTTCACATAATTTTGTGTAGTGATAACTAAGTTTGGGTGTTTCCCTCTGCACACAAAGGCTTAGTGCTCACTAGCAGCACCTAGTGGAAGGTATCCAGGCAAGCACCTGGGAAGTTTCAGTATTTGCATGTAGCCAATAGTATTAGACTCCTTTGTGTGCTTACATCCAATAGTGTTACATTTCCTGGGTGAGAACACCCAATTATAGTTGCTGCTTTCCTAATTACACGCCTTATGTAAAGTGCCTTATGGTTTTCTATAAATGTCCGTCCCTCAATAAACTTATCAGTCTTGTTGCTAACTTTCTGCAAGGACAGGTCTTGTCTTTTCTTCAAGTTAGTCAAATTCCAGCGCTGGACACAGACTCATTTAATTTGAAAGTCACCTTACAATGATTAGGGGTTTGAGCCCCAGATATAAATCTATAAGAATGTCAATATGGACCAAAATCTCTGAGGAATGCTTCCAGCACCTTGTTGAATCTATGCCACAAAGAATTGACGCAGTTCTGAAGGCAAAAGGGGGTCCAACCCGTTACTAGCATGGTGTACCTAATGAGTGTATATACATAAGTGTATATCCTTAGTGGTTTGAAAGAAAAATCTCTGTTTTTTTTCCGAAGTTGTCAAATAATGATTGTGTAAATGCCTTCAATCGAATTCTAATAAAAGAATTGGAACAATTTTCCTCCAGCAAATATCACAAATTTAATTCTAACTTATCTATTAAAGAAAAAATTTGCTCGATGGATCCAGACTTCGGCACCCACAATACAGGAATTCATAAATAAGGTTAACAGTATAATTAGATTGGAATGGGGGGTATACTTGAAAAGAAAATGCCCCAAAAAATTTGATAAACTATGGGGAAGATGGTTGAATATGACTGGACTTCCGAATAGGGCCCTGATAGATCTACGAAATAGCTCTCACTACCAGTTGATGACTGTGACTGTATGAAGATATCTACTTTTTAGGGAAAAATTACTGTCGTAGGTACTTGTCTGATGGGGGGAAGGGATCCCTGCTCTCTAGGTATGACCTGTGTGGAGTGCTCATTTGGTCCTTGGCATAGTTAATAAATTTGGTCTTTATCTGTCTGCTGTAGGGAATGTGGGTGGGGGAGGGGGTAGTGGGTTGTTTTGATCAATAAAAAATGTTTTGATCAAAAAAAAGAAAAAATTGCATTACGTGATCTTCAGAAGGATCGCTCAATAGTGGTAAAATCAGCGGACAAAGGGGGGGGGGGGGGATTGTTATTATGGACAAAGATTATTACTTGGGCGAGATGTATAGAGTATTATCTGACCAGACCACATATTGTAAGCTAAAAACAATCAGACAGAAAAATTTAGAACTGAGCTTATGTCGATTTTAACCAAATCAAAGGAGAGGGATATCATCGGTAATAAAGAATAAGACTTCCTTAAAATTAAATTTCAGAAAATACTGACAATATATTTTTTACCTAAACTACATAAAAACAAAAAAACTCCCCCAGGACGCCCTATAGTTGCGGACATTGATTCTATATCCAGCAGAGCTTCAGAATATATTAGATACATTTTTACAGTCCTATGTATGTAACACCCCTGCCTATCTTAAAGATTCAGGATCCCATTGTACACCTGCATGCCGCACCAAAAAGGGTTAACTGCTGTTACAAGTTTTTTAGAGAAAGATCAATGCGTTTTAGAAGAAAAACTTTAAATCAGAATTAATAAGATTTGGTCTAGAGAGAAACTATTTTTGGTTTGAAGGTGAGTTTTTTCTGCAGACATCAGGGACGGCTATGGGGGCAAAATTTGCCCCCTGTTATGCTAATTTATATATGGCCTCCTGGGAGGAGAAATATATTTTTAATAATAACCCTTTTAAAGATCATTTAAAATTGTATAAGAGGTATATTATGGCAGGGTCTTCAAGAACTATTAGACGATTTTATTTGTTATATTAATTTGAATGATTTTAATCTAGCTTTCACTTCTAATTGTAGTTTTACAAATATACACTTTTTAGATCTAGAACTAACCAAAGATAAGAATACTATATACACTAAAACATTTTTTTTTAAAAAACGGATTGTAATAGTTTTATTTAATATGGCAGCTGTTACTATACACCGTGGTTGAGAAATATTCCAAACTCCAATATTCCAAAGAAACTGTACTAAAAAAGAAGATTATGAGGTACAGGCTGGATTGTTCAAGGAAAGGTTTCTGGAAAGAAGTTATAAAATTGAGGATCTTAAAGGAAACCTACCACTTGAAGTGTCAGGTTTCAGAAGAAAATACCGAGCACCAGCTCAGGGTGAGCTCGTGCCGGAGAGCCACAGCACCGAAGAATAAAATGCGAAAAAATGTCTTTATTGGTACATCATCCAGGCATAAAAAGAGCAACACCAGAGAAACACCAAACATATCTGTACCCTACCAATCCTGTCACACCAATTTTTCATGGATTGCCGAAAGTCCATAAAGCAACTTCCCCCCCCCCCCCCCCCCCCTTTAAGACCGATCATTTCTGGAATCGGATCAATCAATGAGAAATTGTGTGAATGGATAGATTCCTTATTGCAACCTTTAGTGATTTCTCTTCCAGGTTATCTGAGAGACAGCAAAGAGGTTTTGAGAATTTTTGAGAATTTCTCTTGGAAAAAGCAGTATGTGTGGGTTACTTGCGATGTTAGCTCCTTGTATAGTTCTGTACCTCATGACCTAGCCATTATTGCGCTAGCCCATCATCTTTATAGATCTAGTCATTATTCAGAGGAATTATGCGAATACATCATAGATGCCACCAAATTTCTTCTCTCACAACTATTTTTCTTTTGATGAAACTTTTTATTTGCAGACCAGAGGTTCGCCAATGGGGGCTCGATTTTCACCGTCATTGGCGAACCTCTTTATGTCATGGTGGGAAGAGGAGTTCATTTACTCCCATCACAATATCTACAGGGATAGCATTGTCTGGTACGGGCGGTACATCGACGACATACTCATTGTGTGGTCTGGAGGTGTGCCGTCCGTGCCAGACTTTGCCAAATACCTCAATCATAACAATGTTAATCTCAGTTTCACTTTTAACGTGGATGAGGTTGAAGTACCCTTTCTTGATTTACTCTTGAAGGGTTACCCGTTAGAAGGCAAAGTCGGGACTAGCCTATATAGAAAACCCTCAGCAGGAAATACAATTTTAAATGCATCGAGTAATCACCCTACACATACCATCAAGTCTATTCCGGCAGGAGAATTTACTAGACTCAAAAGGGCATGCACTGACCAAGGGGATTTTCTCCAACAGGCCAACGCATTACGTCAGAGATTAGCCTCTCGGGACTATCCCAAATGGATGATAGACAGAGGTTTTGAAATTGCGAATAAGAAAGATCGTGACATTCTCTTATCTACTCAAAAAACATCTAGAGCCCACTTTGAAAAGTCTAAAATAACTTTTTCCACCCAATTTAGTTTGGATTTTCCACAAATTGTTAACATTGTCAAAAAAAATTTACCCATTTTATATCAGGATGATAAATTGGATGTCATCTTAAAAGACGGATGCAATTTTGTATCTAGAAAAGGACAGTCCTTGGGTGCTATCCTTTCCCCAAGTCTTTACACCAACATACAGCCGAAAAAAACCTCCTGGCTCAACATTTTAGGTTTTTTCCGATGCGGTACAACAAGATGCAATATGTGCACATATGCCAAATGCAATGATCATTTTTTTTCTTTTGATAGAAAGGAGAAATTTCCCATTAAGTCTTTCATCAATTGTGATTCCACTTATATTGTTTACATCATAGAGTGCATATCTTGCAACATCATGTATGTAGGCTCTACCACACGCAAATTAAAAGTCAGAATTGCGGAACATTTACGAGACAGCACTAAAGATTTCCAAAAAAACATGTCAGGGGCGTCCAGACATTTTGTCAACATACACAAAGGAGATTTATCTTCTTTTCGTTTTTTTGGATTCGAAAAGGTACACTCTCCTTTAAGAGGAGGTGATAGGAGAAAATTATTACTACAGAGAGAAGTGTTCTGGATCTTTAAGTTGGGCACGAGAGCACCACAAGGTCTAAACTTCAGAACAGATTTATCATATTTTTATTAATGGGATATCCATTTTTGTGTTGATTTACAGAACGTTATTGATTTTGTATATACTTCTTCACATCGATCCATGGAATGACATCCAACTTTCCTTACCTATAAAGGGTCACAGACATTTAGATTCATACATGGATATTCTCTATTTCAAATGAATTTCCATTTATGGACCTGAGTTTGTCGTACATATAGAGATAATATGGAGCAAACTCCCCTATGTTTATAAAGATTGTTTACAAAGATACAATATAGCAAACCGTCTTATGTTTACAGTATATGTTTACAGTGATTGTTTACGGAGATGTGGTCAATTTCTCTACGGTTACGAAGAATCTCATGTAAAATGGAGTTAATTCCCCTATGCTTACAGTGATTGTTCATAGAAATTCAATATAACAAACTTTCCTATGTCTTATAGTGAATGTTCACAGAAATGTTTACGGTGAGGTAGCTTTTTTCTTTTTTTAGAAAAACAATACCCACAGGGAATGTTTATAGAGATTCTTAAATACCATTATGATTGAGAATGTTTATGGAGATGCTTAAATACCATTATGATTGTAACTGCATACTTATGTTCACAAAGTGAAGATTTAGATTGTATGTTTATAGAAAATGCTCATGGACAGTTAGTCAATTTCTCCCTATTCACGAAGAACATTTCGGAGTAAATTTCCACATGTGTTAAAGAGATTGTTTATAGAAACACAATATAACAAACCTCTACATGTTTACAGTGAATGTTTACAAAATGTTTACGGTGAGGTATGTTTACAATCAAAATGTTTACGGTGAGGTAGCTTTTTTCTTTTTTTAGAAATTTTCTACGTTCACGAGGAATACTCATATTGAATGTTTATTGAAACTTTAAAAACATTATCAGGATTTTAGTTGCATATTTTTGTTTTCAAATCTCGCAACATTGAAAGTGTCTTATTGGCAGCTGTCATTCATGGTTCTATCGTTCATATCTCCTTTTCTAATGAGTCATCATTTATAGATTTAAGCCTATTGGCTATGTAGGGATGCAATGTAGTCAACTTTTTCCAATGTAGTTAACTTTTTCCATGTTTACAGAGAATGTTTACAGTGATTCTGAAGTATCACCATGAATTGATTTGCACCTGTATCCAACATGTCTTTGTTCCCAGATCTAAGAACTTCGAATTTTCTCAAATATCAGTTGTTATTTACAGATTTATTATCTAAAATTAATGTTTTCTTCTTGCCTTGAAATATTAAGATGTTTTGATTTGATGTGG
>NC_092417.1:121993574-122026074 GCF_040894005.1 Engystomops pustulosus | reverse complement strand
GCAATTTGTCCACCAGTCAGTCTTCCACGCAGTCCACCCATGTCACCGAAATCGGCACTCCTCCAGCTCCTGCACCTCAGCCTCCTCCCCCCTCCCAGGAAAATTTGGCATTTGAACCGGCATACTCTGAGGAACTGTTTTCTGGACCCTTCCCACAGTCACAAACCACTTGTCCGGTTGCTGCTGAGCAATTTTCCGATGCCCAGGTTTTCCACCAGTCGCAGTCTGTGGGTGATGATGACCTTCTTGACGTAGTGGAAGAAGTGTGTAAAGAGGTGTCCGACGATGAGGAGACACGGTTGTCAGACAGTGGTGAAGTTGTTGTCAGGGCAGGAAGTCCGAGGGGGGAGCAGACTGAGGGATCGGAGGATGATGAGGTGACAGACCCAAGCTGGGTTGAGAGGCCGGGTGAACACAGTGTTTCTGAGACGGATGAGAGTCCTCGACCAGAACAGGTTGGAAGAGGCAGTGGTGGGGCCAGACGGAGAGGCAGGGCCAGAGCAGGTGCATCAGCGCCAAATGTGTCACGTAGTGAAGCTCCCGTGGCGAGGGCTCCCGCGGCGAGGGCTAGATTTTCAGAAGTCTGGAGGTTCTTTAAGGAAACACCGGATGACCGACGGACTGTGGTGTGCAACCTTTGCCAAACCAGGATCAGCAGGGGTTCCACCACTACTAGCTTAACTACCACCAGTATGCGCAGGCATATGAATGCTAAACACCCCACTCAGTGGCACCAAGCCCGTTCACCTCCAGCCGTGCACACCACTGCTCCTTCCCCTGTGTCAGCTGATAGTCAGCCCCCTGCCCAGGACCCTGGCACAAAAACCCCATCGTCGCCTCCACGATCCTCCACAGCATCCACCAGCGTACCCCAGATGCTGGAGCGGAAACGTAAATATAGTGCAACCCACCCGCACGCCCAAGCCCTTAATGTCCACATCTCCAGATTGCTTAGCCTGGAGATGCTGCCCTATAGGCTAGTAGAGACCGAGGCCTTTCGCAACCTCATGGCGGCGGCCGCCCCTCGGTATTCGGTCCCCAGCCGCCACTACTTTTCCTGATGTGCCGTCCCAGCCCTGCACCAGCACGTGTCAGACAACATCATCCGTGCCCTGACCAACGCCGTTTCTGACAAGGTCCACCTGACCACGGACACGTGGACGAGTGCTGCTGGGCAGGGCTACTATATATCGCTGGCGGCACATTGGGTTAACTTGGTGGAGGCTGGGACCGAGTCTGACCCTGCGGCTGGTCATATACTGCCGACGCCGAGGATTGCGGGGCCTACCTCGGTCCAGGTCTTTCAGGCCTACTATGCCTCCTCCTCCTCCCACCCCTCCTCCACCTCCTCCTCCGAACTACCATCCGTGGGCATGGCGCCATCAGTCGCTAGCTCTAGGCACAGCAGCAGTGCCGTCGCTAAGCGACAGCAGGCGGTGCTCAAACTGCTGAGCCTAGGCGATAAAAGGCACACCGCCCAAGAACTATTACAGGGCATCACGGCGCAGACTGATCTGTGGCTGGCACCGCTGAACCTGAAGCCAGGCATGGTTGTGTGTGACAACGGCCGTAACCTGGTGGCGGCTCTGCAACTCGGCAGACTGACACATGTGCCATGCCTGGCCCATGTGTTAAATCTGATAGTTCAGCGTTTCCTCAAGACATACCCCAATCTGTCTGATTTGCTCACGAAGGTGCGCCGCATCTGTGCGCATTTCAGGAAGTCCAGCACAGATGCTGCCACTCTCAGGGCAGCGCAGCGCCGCCTCCAACTGCCCACTCACCGACTGTTGTGCGACGTGCCCACGAGGTGGAATTCAACATTAACCATGTTATCCAGAGTTTACCAGCAGCGCAGAGCGATTGTAGACTGCCAGATGTCAACTTCCACCAGAACTGGTAGTCAGGTCAGTCAGCTTCCTCAAGTCTACAATGAGGAGTGGACGTGGATGTCTGATATCTGTCAGGTGCTGAGTAACTTTGAGGAGTCAACACAGATGGTCAGTGGTGATGCCGCCATCATCAGCCTCACCATCCCGCTGCTTGGCCTGTTGAAAAACTCTCTGATCAGCACAAAATGGACAGTCAGGCCAGTGAGGGGAGTGAATTCTTGCGCGTTGGTACTCTGGCGCATATGGCAGATTTCATGCTAGGCTGCCTATCCCGTGACCCTCGCGTTCAAAGAATTTATTCCAGCACCGATTACTGGGTATTCACTCTCCTGGACCCACGGTACAAGCAAAATCTTTCCACTCTCATCCCTGGAGAGGAAAGGAGTGTGAGAATGCATGAATACCAGCAGGCCCTGGTGCACAAGCTGAAACACTATTTCCCTTCTGACAGCGCTAGCGGCAGAGTGCGTAGTTCTGCGGGACAAGTAGCGAGGGAGAGTAGGCGAGCAGGCAGCTTGTCCAGCACTGGCAAGGGTACGCTTTACAAGGCTTTTGCCAGCTTTATGTCACCCCAGCAAGACACTGTCACCTGTCCCCAGTCTCGGCAGAGTAGGGCTGATCTTTACAGAAAGATGGTGAGGGAGTACGTAGCTGACCATACCATCGTCCTAAATGATCACACAGCTCCCTACAACTACTGGGTTTCAAAGCTGGACATGTGGCACGAACTGGCGCTGTACGCCTTGGAGGTTCTTGCCTGCCCTGCCGCTAGCGTGTTGTCCGAGTGGGTTTTCAGTGCAGCTGGTGGCATCATCACCGATAAGCGTACACGCCTGTCGACTGACAGCGCTGACAGGCTGACGCTTATTAAGATGAATAAAGCCTGGATTTCTCATAATTTCCAATCTCCACCAGGTGAAGCTCAACCTGAATAATTTATGCACTCCTCCTCCTCATTTTCCTCCTTCTCCTCCTCTTTGTACACTAAAGCAGAGGAAACTGGCTATTTTTTGACAGGGCCCACTGGCTCTAGCTATAGTACTTTATGCATTTAATTTTTCTGGAGGGCCACCTACCCGGTCCTCTGTTTTAAACAATTTTTGGGAGTGCCACATACAGGCACTCAATCTATTCAATTTTTCTGGAGGGCCACCTACCTGCTCCTCTGGTTTGAAAACTTTTTTGGACTGCCACATACAGGCACTCAATCTATTTCATTTTTCTGGAGGGCCACCTACCTGCTCCTCTGGTTTGAAAACTTTTTTGGACTGCCACATACAGGCACTCAATCTATTTTATTTTTCTGGAGGGCCACCTACCTGCTCCTCTGGTTTGAAAACTTTTTTGGACTGCCACATACAGGCACTCAATCTATTTTATTTTTCTGGAGGGCCACCTACCTGCTCCTCTGGTTTGAAAACTTTTTTGGACTGCCACATACAGGCACTCAATCTATTCAATTTTTCTGGAGGGCCACCTACCTGCTCCTCTGGTTTGAAAACTTTTTTGGACTGCCACATACAGGCACTCAATCTATTTCATTTTTCTGGAGGGCCACCTACCTGCTCCTCTGGTTTGAAAACTTTTTTGGACTGCCACATACAGGCACTCAATCTATTTCATTTTTCTGGAGGGCCACCTACCTGCTCCTCTGGTTTGAAAACTTTTTTGGACTGCCACATACAGGCACTCAATCTATTTCATTTTTCTGGAGGGCCACCTACCTGCTCCTCTGGTTTGAAAACTTTTTTGGACTGCCACATACAGGCACTATCCAAATTAAATTGTCTCCATAGCAGCCTCCACACGTTGTCTCCATTGCTACCTCCAAAAGTCGTCCATATAGCTGCCTCCATACATCGTCCCCTTATCAAACGAGGTGTGTCAGGCAGAAATTTGGGTTGTTTTCATGGATTCCACATCAAAGTTGTTAACTTTGTCGCCACCCTGCTGTGTAATCCACAAAATATACTGGCAAACTTTTACCATTTACGGATATTATTTCAGCGCTTTTTGCGCATCTGTTTACATTCCCCTCACCCGCCATATCCCAAACTTATAAGAACGCTACTACACTTAACTTGGTGGAGGCTGGGACCGAGTCTGACCATGGGGCTGGTCATATACTGCCGACGCAGAGGATTGCGGGGCCTACCTCGGTCCAGGTCTCAAAGGCCTACTATACCTCCTCCTCCTCCGAATTACCATCCGTGGGCATGGCGCCATCAGTCGCTAGCTCTAGGCACAGCAGCAGTGCCGTCGCTAAGCGACAGCAGGCGGTGCTCAAACTGCTGAGCCTAGGCGATAAAAGGCACTCCGCCCAAGAGCTATTACAGGGCATTCCACATCAAACTTGTTAACTTTGTCGCCACCCTGCTGTGTAATCCACAAAATATACTGGCAAACTTTTATCATTTACCGATATTATTTCAGCGCTTCTTGCGCATCTGTTTACATTCCCCTCACCCGCCATATCCCAAACTTATAAGGACGCTACTACACTTGATCTTATACAAAAGGTTCTTAGAAGTGCTGTTTGGGGAGTAGCCTAGAGACAGGGGCTTGGATTGGCGAAAGCTCGCCTGGAAGCGGAGCGCCAGCTCCATCCCAAGATCCAACTAACATAGTTTTAACTGCAGCACCTTTAATCTCCTACTAGTTCACTGCCTCCATAATAATAATAATCTTTATTTATATAGCGCCATCATATTCCGTAGCGCTTTACAAATCATAGGAAACAAATACAAATGTAATGTAACAGAGCACAACATTTGTATGGAACAACAGGAGTGAGGTCCCTGCTCGCCAGAGCTTACGGTTTATGAAGATGATGGGGTAACACGAGGTAAAAGAATATTTAATGGTCAAGCCATTCTTCTTAGGGAATAGAACAAAATATAATAAATGGAATTGCTGTCGCTTGAACCACTCAGCCGTCATCTTATATACCAGGTCCAGGGTGAATGGGACTGCAGAGAAGTCTGGTACCTGTTGGTTGCTGGATAACAGTTGGGAGGACGACACAGGACGGGTTAGTAGAAGAGTTAAAACTTCATGCAGTTAATGAGTGTTATAGGCTTGCCTAAAGAAATGGGTTTTAAGAGCACGTTTGAAACTTTGGAGGTTAGGTATTAGTCTGATAGTCCGGGGCAGAGCATTCCATAGAATTGGTGCAGCTCTAGAGAAGTCTTGGAGACGCGAGTGGGAGGTCCGCACTAGGGTAGAGGTTAATCTAAGATCACTGGCGGATCTAAGAGCACGGGTTGGGCGATAGACTGAGATAAGAGAGGAGAGGTAGGGGGGTGCAGCATTATACAGAGCTTTATGGATGAGGGTTATTATTTTAAACTGTATTCGAAAGGAGACTGGCAGCCAGTGCAGGGACTGGTATGAACTGTAGGCATACATGGTCCCCTTATCAAACGAGCTGTGTCAGGCAGAATTTTGGGTTGTTTTCATGGCTTCCACAACAAACTTGTTAACTTTGTCGCCACCCTGCTGTGTAATCCACAAAATATACTGGCAAACTTTTATCATTTACCAATATTATTTCAGCGCTTCTTGCGCATCTGTTTACATTCCCCTCACCCGCCATATCCTAAACTTATAAGAACGCTACTACACTTGATCTTATACAAAAGGTTCTTAGAAGTGCTGTTTGGGGAGTAGCCTAGAGACAGGGGCTTGGATTGGAGAAAACTCGCCTGGCAGCGGAGCGCCAGCTCCATCCCAAGATCCAACTAACATAGTTTTAACTGCAGCACCTTTAATCTATTACTAGTTCACTGCCTCCATACATGGTCCCCTTATCAAACGAGCTGTGTCAGGCAGAATTTTGGGTTGTTTTCATGGCTTCCACATCAAACTTGTTAACTTTGTCGCCACCCTGCTGTGTAATCCACAAAATATACTGGCAAACTTTTATCATTTACCAATATTATTTCAGCGCTTCTTGCTCACCTCCTTTGGTTCCTCTCTGCCACCCATTGGTTTTAAGCCTGAGTCCATTTGGGGTATATTGCCAAGACACTCTCTAGCCTGCCGCTGCTGCCGCTGCCTCTGCATGCCGTCCCCTATAGTGTCAGGGTCAATTATTGCATGTTTTAGATGCTATCTAGCTTCATTCTGTCACTCTGTCATGGCCATGCTGTTGCCCATAATTTTGGCATAATGGTGCGTTTAAGCAGCCTCAGAGGAATCCATGCATGCTGCCCCTGCTGTTTCCTGTCCATTTCCGTGGTGTTTCCATCCTTTTCTGAGGTTTCCAGGTGTTTGGCCAAGCTTCCCTGTGCAGAGCCTTGGTCTCAATGGGGCTCGTTATTCGAGACGAGAACTCGAGCATCGGGAAAAGTTCGTCTCGAATAACGAGTACCCGAGCATTTTAGTGCTCGCTCATCTCTAACGCTTAACTAACTGGTTGCCCTTAACCAAAATGGCACATTGTACCAGGCTTCAGCATGTGCGCATGTCTGCACTGGGTGGTCTGTTTCCCACACCCATGATGGAGGTTCATGTTCCTCGATACGGCAATACGCTTGCGCTACTGAATTACACCCTTGGCCGGATAGTGCGAGCATGCGCAATACATCTGTTTACAAACCGTGTTTGACGGACCCATGGTTGGAAGTATGCCTGCCCATGCCCCGGTAATGTCTTTTAATCACCTGCACTTTACACATACTAATTACCCTGTTAAGAGGTTCTTATATTGTTGCACACTTATAGCATGTCATGCTGCATCTTTATACTATTGAACTGCACTGACATGAAGCACTGCACTTTTTTGATTATGCACTTTATATTGAAGTTTACACTAATTGTTATGCTCAGGGGCAGACTGGGAATTTAAAGTGGCCCTGGAAAAAAATGTAAAATTGGCCCCATTCTGTGGGCGGGGTCAAAACAAGTAGGCGTGACCTGGTGATGTGGGTGGAGTTACTAAACAGCACAGAGAAAGACACTCATACTACCTCCCTTATACAAGAATAACGCTTCTTTTATAAGAGCACACAACTAATACTGCCCTTAAGTAAAATATATTGTAATACTACATTTTATGTACAAGAATATAACTTCTATAATACTGCCCCTATGTACAGGAATATAACTACTATAATACTGCCCCATATGTACAAGAATATAACTACTATAACACTGCCCCCCTATGTACAGGAATATAACTACTATAATACTGCCCCTATGTACAAGAATATAACTACTATAATACCGCCCCCTATGTACAAGAATATAACTACTATAATACTGCCCCCTATGTACAGGAATATAACTACTATAATACTGCCCCCTATGTACAGGAATATAACTACTATAATACTGCCCCCTATGTACAGGAATATAACTACTATAATACTGCCCCATATGTACAGGAATATAACTACTATAATACTGCCCCCTATGTACAAGAATATAACTACTATAATACTGCCCCCTATGTACAGGAATATAACTACTATAATACTGCCCCCTATGTACAGGAATATAACTACTATAATACTGCCCCCTATGTACAGGAATATAACTACTATAATACTGCCCCCTATGTACAGGAATATAACTACTATAATACTGCCCCCTATGTACAGGAATATAACTACTATAATACTGCCCCCTATGTACAGGAATATAACTACTATAACACTGCCCCCTATGTACAGGAATATAACTACTATAACACTGCCCCCCTATGTACAGGAATATAACTACTATAATACTGCCCCCTATGTATAGGAATATAACTACTATAATACTGCCCCCTATGTACAGGAATATAACTACTATAATACTAACCCTAGCCAGCCAGCCCTCCCAGTATATAGCCAGCCCCCCCAGTATATAGCCATCCAGTCCCCCGAGTATACAGCCAGACAGTCAGTCCGCCAGTGTACAGCCAAACAGCCTTCCCCAGTATATAGCCAGCCAGCAACCCCCCAGTATATAGCCAGCTAGCCCCCCAGTATATAGCCAGCCAGCCCCCCCAGTATGTAGCCATCCAGTCCCCCCAGTATACAGCCAGGCAGTCAGTCCGCCAGTGTGCAGCCCCCTCTGGTATACAGCAGCCCCCACTGGTATACAGCAGCCCCCTCTGGTATACAGCAGCCCCCATTTATATACAGCAGCCCCCTCTGGTATACAGCAGCCCCCTCTGGTATACAGCAGCCCCCACTGGTATACAGCAGCCCCCTCTGGTATACAGCAGTCCCCTCTGGTATACAGCAGCCCCCTCTGGTATACAGCAGTACCCTCTGGTATACAGCAGCCCCCACTAGTATACAGCAGCCCCCACTGGTATACAGCAGCCCCCTCTGGTATACAGCTGCCCCCACTTGTATACAGCAGCCCCCACTTGTATACAGCAGCCCCCTCTGGTATACAGCAGCCCCCATTTATATACAGCAGCCCCCTCTGGTATACAGCAGCCCCCGTGTATACAGCAGCCCCCTCTGGTATACAGCAGCCCCCACTTGTATACAACAGCCCCCTATGGTATACAGAAGCCCCCCTGTATATAGCATGCAACAGCCCCCCTGTATACAGCAACACCCCACCACAGTACATGCAAATAAAAAACATGAAACTTACCTTTCCGGCGCTTTCCCCGCTGCTCCGCTACATGATCCAGTCCGGCCGCGGTGACAGCTCCGTACGCGCCGGCGTCGCAGGCTATGACGTCATAGCCTGCGACGCCGGCCCGTACGGAGCTGTCACCGCGGCCGGACTGGATCATGTAGCGGAGCAGCGGGGAAAGCGCCGGAAAGGTAAGTTTCATGTTTTTTATTTTTACATCGGCCCCACCAGTCCCAAACCGGCCCCGGACCGGCCCCAGGTGAATCGGCCCACCGGGATTTCTCCCGGAGGGTCTTATGGCCAGTCCGCCCCTGGTTATGCTGTATTAAGAGAGTATATATATGTTCACTCATTCTTGTAACCTCACTTGAGAAAGGCTCACGTGTATACGAGCCGAAACGTCGTCTTCTATGGATTAAAACCACCGTTTTTTCACCACAATTTTTTGTGCTGCCTTTTCATTATTTATTATGTATATATATATATGTATGTATATATATATGTATATATATATGTATATGTATGTATATATATATATGCAGGGGCGGACTGGCCATATAACCCACCGGGGAAAATCCCGGTGGGCCGACTGTCTGGGTTTTGTGTTGGGCCGGTCTTGGGCTGATGTGGGGCCGGTCTTCTTCTAAATTGTACCTGCGGGTACAACTGATCACACAGGCAAGCGCAGCGCAGCTGCGTCTGTGTAACTGTTCTACACAGATGCACAGGCTGCCGCACAACGATGACGTCATCGCACGGCAGCCTTCAGCAGAGAGAGGCACTGGGACGTGCAGGCTGCGCAGCTCGGTGTGAACTTCCCCTAGTTCACTGGAACCCGGGCAGACAAAAGGAGAAGAAGGCCGCGGGAGCGACAGTGAAGGTAAGCGATTTCTTTTTATTATTATTCCTTCCCTGCCACAACTTAGGTAGTCACAATGGTGCTATTTATAATTGGGGGCCACTTTCCTTCCCTGCCACTACTATGGGTGCTATTTATAATTGGGGGCCACTTTCCTTCCCATGCCATTACTATGGGTGCTATTTATAATTGGGGGCCACTTTCCTTCCCATGCCATTACTATGGGTGCTATTTATAATTGGGGGCCACTTTCCTTCCCATGCCATTACTATGGGTGCTATTTATAATTGGGGGCCACTTTCCTTCCCATGCCACTACTATGGGTGCTGCTATTTATAATTGGGGGCCACTTCCTTCCCTGCCACTACGTAAAGGGCCACTACTATGGGTGCTATTTATAATTGGGGGTCACTTTCCTTCCCTGCCACTACTATGGGTGCTATTTATAATTGGGGGCCACTTTCCTTCCCTGCCACTACTATGGGTGCTATTTATAATTGGGGGCCACTTTCCTTCCCTTCCACTACTATGGGTGCTATTTATAATTGGGGGCCACTTTCCTTCCCTGCCACTACTATGGGTGCTATTTATAATTGGGGGCCACTTTCCTTCCCTGACACTACTATGGGTGCTATTTATAATTGGGGGCCACTTTCCTTCCCTGACACTACTAGGGGTGCTATTTATAATTGGGGGCCACTTTTCTTCCCTTCCACCACTATGGGTGCTATTTATAATTGGGGGCCACTTTCCTTCCCTGCCACTACTATGGGTGCTATTTATAATTGGGGGCCACTTTCCTTCCCTGACACTACTATGGGTGCTATTTATAATTGGGGGCCACTTTCCTTCCCTTCCACCACTATGGGTGCTATTTATAATTGGGGGCCACTTTCCTTCCCTGCCACTACTATGGGTGCTATTTATAATTGGGGGCCACTTTCCTTCCCTGCCACTACTATGGGTGCTATTTATAATTGGGGGCCACTTTCCTTCCCTGACACTACTATGGGTGCTATTTATAATTGGGGGCCACTTTCCTTCCCTGCCACTACTATGGGTGCTATTTATAATTGGGGGCCACTTTCCTTCCCATGCCATTACTATGGGTGCTATTTATAATTGGGGGCCACTTTCCTTCCCATGCCACTACTATGGGTGCTGCTATTTATAATTGGGGGCCACTTCCTTCCCTGCCACTACGTAAAGGGCCACTACTATGGGTGCTATTTATAATTGGGGGCCACTTTCCTTCCCATGCCATTACTATGGGTGCTATTTATAATTGGGGGCCACTTTCCTTCCCATGCCATTACTATGGGTGCTATTTATAATTGGGGGCCACTTTCCTTCCCATGCCATTACTATGGGTGCTATTTATAATTGGGGGCCACTTTCCTTCCCATGCCACTACTATGGGTGCTGCTATTTATAATTGGGGGCCACTTCCTTCCCTGCCACTACGTAAAGGGCCACTACTATGGGTGCTATTTATAATTGGGGGTCACTTTCCTTCCCTGCCACTACTATGGGTGCTATTTATAATTGGGGGCCACTTTCCTTCCCTGCCACTACTATGGGTGCTATTTATAATTGGGGGCCACTTTCCTTCCCTGCCACTACTATGGGTGCTATTTATAATTGGGGGCCACTTTCCTTCCCTTCCACCACTATGGGTGCTATTTATAATTGGGGGCCACTTTCCTTCCCTGCCACTACTATGGGTGCTATTTATAATTGGGGGCCACTTTCCTTCCCTGCCACTACTATGGGTGCTATTTATAATTGGGGGCCACTTTCCTTCCCTGCCACTACTATGGGTGCTATTTATAATTGGGGGCCACTTTCCTTCCCTGCCACTACTATGGGCGCTATTTATAACTGGGGGCCACTTTCCTTCCCTGCGGTTTATAAGTGGGGACCACTTACTTGATTATAATTTGGGGATGCACTGAAAAAAAACGAAAATAAAAAAGTTAAAGTTTAAATCACCTCCCCTTTCCTAGAACACATATAAAAATCAATAAAAAGTTGCCCCTTCCAACAATGCCTGTTTTATCAAAATAGAACACTGTAATGGAAAATAGCACACAAATGTCCAAATCGACACTTTTTTTCCCCATTTTTCCAAACAGATATTCTAATAAAACATGATCAAACGGCCACATTGGTCCTAAATTGATATAAATGACTTCCGTGTGCTCCGAAAAATTTTGTGAACTTACGCAGGGTCTGTCACCATAAGAAAAGCAAAACCGAAAAAGTGCCGGGTCCTGTAGGGGTTAAAGAAGGAAAGCTCTATATATTATTATTAGAGATGAGCGAACACTAAAATGCTCGGGTACTCGTTATTCGAGACGAACTTTTCCCGATGCTCGAGTGCTCGTCTCGAATAACGAACCCCATTGAAGTCAATGGGAGACTCGAGCATTTTTCAAGGGGACCAAGGCTCTGCACAGGGAAGCTTGGCCAAACACCTGGGAACCTCAGAAAAGGATGGAAACACCACGGAAATGGACAGGAAACAGCAGGGGCAGCATGCATGGATGCCTCTGAGGCTGCCTAATCGCACCATTATGCCAAAATTATGGGCAACAGCATGGCCATGACAGAGTGACAGAATGAAGCTAGATAGCATCTAAAACATCCAATAATTGACCCTGACACTATAGGGGACGGCATGCAGAGGCAGCGGCAGCAGCGGCAGGCTAGAGAGTGGCATGGCGACATACCCTAAATGGACTCAGGCTTCAAACCAATGGGTGGCAGAGAGGAACCAAAGGAGGTGAGCAAGAAGCGCTCAAATAATATCGCTACATGATAAAAGTTTGCCAGTATATTTTGTGGATTACACAGCAGGGTGGCGACAAAGTTAACATGGAAGCCATGAAAACAACCCCAAATTCTGCCTGACACAGCTCGTTTGATAAGGGGACCATGTATGCTTACAGTTCATGCCAGTCGCTGCACTTGCTGCCAGTCTCCTTTCGAATAGTTTAAAATAATAATAACCCTCATCCATAAAGCTCTGTATAATGCTGCACCCCCCTACCTCTCCTCTCTTATCTCAGTCTATCGCCCAACCCGTGCTCTTAGATCCGCCAGTGATCTTAGATTAACCTCTACCCTAGTGCGGACCTCCCACTCGCGTCTCCAAGACTTCTCTAGAGCTGCACCAATTCTATGGAATGCTCTGCCCCGGACTATCAGACTAATACCTAACCTCCAAAGTTTCAAACGTGCTCTTAAAACCCATTTCTTTAGGCAAGCCTATAACACTCATTAACTGCATGAAGTTTTAACTCTTCTACTAACCCGTCCTGTGTCGTCCTCCCATCTGTTATCCAGCAACCAACAGGCACCAGACTTCTCTGCAGTCCCATTCACCCTGGACCTGGTATATAAGATGACGGCTGAGTGGTTCAAGCGACAGCAATTCCATTTATTATATTTTTTTCTATTCCCTAAGAAGAATGGCTTGACCATTAAATATTCTTTTACCTCGTGTTACCCCATCATCTTCATAAACCGTAAGCTCTGGCGAGCAGGGACCTCACTCCTGTTGTTCCATACAAATGTTGTGCTCTGTTACATTACATTTGTATTTGTTTCCTATGATTTGTAAAGCGCTGCAGAATATGATGACGCTATATAAATAAAGATTATTATTATTATGGAGGCAGTGAACTAGTAGTAGATTAAAGGTGCTGCAACTATGTTAGTTGGATCTTGTGATGGAGCTGGCGCTCTGCAGCCAGGCGAGCTTTCGCCAATCCAAGCCCCTGTTTCTAGGCTACTCCCCAAACAGCACTTCTAAGAACCTTTTGTATAAGATCAAGTGTAGTAGCGTTCTTATAAGTTTAGGATATGCCGGGTGAGGGGAATGTAAACAGATGCGCAAGAAGCGCTGAAATAATATCCCTAAATGGTAAAAGTTTGCCAGTATATTTTGTGGATAACACAGCAGGGTGGCGACAAAGTTAACAACTTTGATGTGGAATCCATGAAAACAACCCAAATTTCTGCCTGACACACCTCGTTTGATAAAGGGACGATGTATGGAGGCAGCTATATGGACGACTTTTGGAGGTAGCAATGGAGACAACGTGTGGAGGCTGCTATGGAGACAATTTAATTTGGATAGTGCCTGTATGTGGCAGTCCCAAACATTTTTCAAACCAGAGGAGCAGGTAGGTGGCCCTCCAGTAAAATGGAATAGATTGAGTGCCTGTATGTGGCAGTCCCAAAAATGTTTCAAACCAGAGGAGCAGGTAGGTGGCCCTCCAGTAAAATGGAATAGATTGAGTGCCTGTATGTGGCAGTCCCAAAAATTCTTCAAACCAGAGGAGCAGGTAGGTGGCCCTCCAGTAAAATGGAATAGATTGAGTGCCTGTATGTGGCAGTCCCAAAAATGTTTCAAACCAGAGGAGCAGGTAGGTGGCCCTCCAGTAAAATGGAATAGATTGAGTGCCTGTATGTGGCAGTCCCAAAAATTCTTCAAACCAGAGGAGCAGGTAGGTGGCCCTCCAGTAAAATGGAATAGATTGAGTGCCTGTATGTGGCAGTCCCAAAAATGTTTCAAACCAGAGGAGCAGGTAGGTGGCCCTCCAGTAAAATGGAATAGATTGAGTGCCTGTATGTGGCAGTCCCAAAAATTGTTCAAACCAGAGGAGCAGGTAGGTGGCCCTGCAGTAAAATGGAATAGATTGAGTGCCTGTATGTGGCAGTCCCAAAAATGTTTCAAACCAGAGGAGCAGGTAGGTGGCCCTCCAGTAAAATGGAATAGATTGAGTGCCTGTATGTGGCAGTCCCAAAATTTTTTTAAAACAGAGGACCGGGTAGGTGGCCCTCCAGAAAAATGGAATAGATTGAGTGCCTGTATGTGGCACTCACAAAAATTGTTTCAAACAGAGGACCGGGTAGGTGGCCCTCCAGAAAAATTAAATGCATGAAGTACTATAGCAAGAGCCAGTGGGCCCTGTCAAAAAATAGCCATTTTCCTCTGCTTTACTGTACAAAGAGGAGGAGAAGGAGGAAAATGAGGAGGAGGAGGAGGAGTGGATCAATTATTCAGGTTGAGCTTCCTTCACCTGGTGGAGATTGGAAATTCTGAGAAATCCAGCCTTTATTCATTTTAATAAGCGTCAGCCTGTCAGCGCTGTCAGTCGACAGGCGTGTACGCTTATCGGTGATGATGCCACCAGCTGCACTGAAAACCCGCTCGGACAAGACGCTAGCGGCAGGGCAGGCAAGAACCTCCAAGGCGTACAGCGCCAGTTCGTGCCACATGTCCAGCTTTGAAACCCAGTAGTTGTAGGGAGCTGTGTGATCATTTAGGACGATGGTATGGTCAGCTACGTACTCCCTCACCATCTTTCTGTAAAGATCAGCCCTACTCTGCCGAGACTGGGGACAGGTGACAGTGTCTTGCTGGGGTGACATAAAGCTGGCAAAAGCCTTGTAAAGCGTACCCTTGCCAGTGCTGGACAAGCTGCCTGCTCGCCTACTCTCCCTCGCTACTTGTCCCGCAGAACTACGCACTCTGCCGCTAGCGCTGTCAGAAGGGAAATACTGTTTCAGCTTGTGCACCAGGGCCTGCTGGTATTCATGCATTCTCACACTCCTTTCCTCTGCAGGGATGAGAGTGGAAAGATTTTGCTTGTACCGTGGGTCCAGGAGAGTGAACACCCAGTAATCGGTGCTGGAATAAATTCTTTGAACGCGAGGGTCACGGGATAGGCAGCCTAGCATGAAATCTGCCATATGCGCCAGAGTACCAACGCGTAAGAATTCACTCCCCTCACTGGCCTGACTGTCCATTTCCTCCTCCTCCAACTCCTCCAACTCCTCTTCTTCTGCCCATACACGCTGAACAGTGAAGGACTCAACAATGGTCCCCTCTTGTGTCTCGCCAACATTCTCCTCCTCTTCCTCCTCATCCTCCTCCACCTCCACCTCCTCCGATATGCGCTGAGAAACAGACCTCAGGGTGCTTTGGCTATCAACAAGGGAATATTCTTCCCCCGTCTCTTGTGACGAGCGCAAAGCTTCCGACTTCATGCTGACCAGAGAGTTTTTCAACAGGCCAAGCAGCGGGATGGTGAGGCTGATGATGGCGGCATCGCCACTGACCATCTGTGTTGACTCCTCAAAGTTACTCAGCACCTGACAGATATCAGACATCCACGTCCACTCCTCATTGTAGACTTGAGGAAGCTGACTGACCTGACTACCAGTTCTGGTGGAAGTTGACATCTGGCAGTCTACAATCGCTCTGCGCTGCTGGTAAACTCTGGATAACATGGTCAGTGTTGAATTCCACCTCGTGGGCACGTCGCACAACAGTCGGTGAGCGGGCAGTTGGAGGCGGCGCTGCGCTGCCCTGAGAGTGGCAGCATCTGGGCTGGACTTCCTGAAATGCGCACAGATGCGGCGCACCTTCGTGAGCAAATCAGACAGATTGGGGTATGTCTTGAGGAAACGCTGCACTATCAGATTTAACACATGGGCCAGGCATGGCACATGTGTCAGTCTGCCGAGTTGCAGAGCCGCCACCAGGTTACGGCCGTTGTCACACACAACCATTCCCGGCTTGAGGTTCAGCGGTGCCAGCCACAGATCAGTCTGCGCCGTGATGCCCTGTAATAGCTCTTGGGCGGTGTGCCTTTTGTCGCCTAGGCTCAGCAGTTTGAGCACCGCCTGCTGTCGCTTAGCGACGGCACTGCTGCTGTGCCTAGAGCTACCGACTGATGGCGCCGTGCCCACGGATGGTAGTTCGGAGGAGGAGGTGGAGGAGGGGTGGGAGGAGGAGGAGGCATAGTAGGCCTGAAACACCTGGACCGAGGTAGGCCCCGCAATCCTCGGCGTCGGCAGTATATGAGCAGCCCCAGGGTCAGACTCGGTCCCAGCCTCCACCAAGTTAACCCAATGTGCCGTCAGCGATATATAGTGGCCCTGCCCGGCAGCACTCGTCCACGTGTCCGTGGTCAGGTGGACCTTGTCAGAAACGGCGTTGGTCAGGGCACGGATGATGTTGTCTGACACGTGCTGGTGCAGGGCTGGGACGGCACATCGGGAAAAGTAGTGGCGGCTGGGGACCGAATACCGAGGGGCGGCCGCCGCCATGAGGTTGCGAAAGGCCTCGGTCTCTACTAGCCTATAGGGCAGCATCTCCAGGCTAAGCAATCTGGAGATGTGCACATTAAGGGCTTGGGCGTGCGGGTGGGTTGCACTATATTTGCGTTTCCGCTCCAGCGTCTGGGGTATGGAGAGCTGAACGCTGGTGGATGCTGTGGAGGATCGTGGAGGCGACGATGGGGTTTTTGTGCCAGGGTCCTGGGCAGGGGGCTGACTAGCAGCTGACACAGGGGAAGGAGCAGTGGTGTGCACGGCCGGAGGTGAACGGGCTTGTTGCCACTGAGTGGGGTGCTTAGCATTCATATGCCTGCGCATACTGGTGGTAGTTAAGCTAGTAGTGGTGGAACCCCTGCTGAGCCTGGTTTGGCAAATGTTGCACACCACAGTCCGTCGGTCATCCGGTGTTTCCTTAAAGAACCTCCACACTTCTGAAGATCTAGCCCTCGCCGCAAGAGCCCTCACCACGGGAGCTTCACTAGTTGACAGTGGCGCTGATGCACCAGCTCTGGCCCTGCCTCTCCGTCTGGCCCCACCACTGCCTCTTCCAACCTGTTCAGGTCGAGGACTCTCCTCCGTCTCAGAAGCACTGTGTTCACCCGGCCTCTCAACCCAGCTTGGGTCTGTCACCTCATCATCCTCCGATCCCTCAGTCTGCTCCCCCCTCGGACTTCCTGCCCTGACAACAACTTCCCCACTGTCTGACAACCGTGTCTCCTCATCGTCGGACACCTCTTTACACACTTCCACTACGTCAAGAAGGTCATCATCACCCACAGACTGTGACTGGTGGAAAACCTGGGCATCGGAAAATTGCTCAGCAGCAACCGGACAAGTGGTTTGTGACTGTGGGAAGGGTCCAGAAAACAGTTCCTCAGAGTATGCCGGTTCAAATGGCAAATTTTCCTGGGAGGGGGCAGACTGGGGGGGAGGAGGCTGAGGTGCAGGAGCTGGAGGAGTGGGGATTTCGGTGACATGGGTGGACTGCGTGGAAGACTGACTGGTGGACAAATTGCTCGAAGCATTGTCAGCAATCCACGACATCACCTGTTCGCACTGTTCTGGCCTCAACAGTGCTCTACCACGAGTCCCAGTAACTTCAGACATGAACCTAGGGAGTGTAGCTCTGCGGCGTTCCCCTGCTCCCTCATCAGCAGGTGGTGTCTCACCCCGCCCAGGACCACGGCCTCTGACCCCTGCAGTAGTTGGACGCCCACGTCCCCGCCCTCGTCCTCTACCCCTAGCCCTCGGGTTAAACATTTTTAAAATGAGAGTTATAACTTTTTTTTTTTTTTTACTTCTTTTTGTTTTGTGTTTTTTTGTGTTTTTTTTTTTTTTTTGTGTTTTTTGGTTTTTTTTGAGTTTTTAAAACCAAACAATCCTATCCTATTGCTATGGCTATTTTCTAGCCAAGTATCAAAGGAAGCACACTACTATGCCAGATGAGATGACACTGAGTTAGTGCCTAATAGAAATCCAACCCCTACTGAATTTTGCCACTTCGGCCTTTGCTATGGATATGTGCGCCACTAAGCGCAGAACACAGCGGTCGCAAGTCTCACTACAAATTGCTCAGAATTGGCAAGTACATGCACTGCAGAAACTACAGCCACCAGCAGATCAACCAGAAATCAAATATATAGAACGCTACTGTAGGCTTCAAGAAGCTGTTTGTATTCTCCTATGGCTATTTTCTAGCCAAGTATCAAAGGAAGCACACTACTATGCCAGATGAGATGACACTGAGTTATTGCCTAATAGAAATCCAACCCCTACTGAATTTTGCCACTTCGGCCTTTGCTATGGATATGTGCGCCACTAAGCGCAGAACACAGCGGTCGCAAGTCTCACTACAAATTGCTCAGAATTGGCAAGTACATGCACTGCAGAAACTACAGCCACCAGCAGATCAACCAGAAATCAAATATATAGAACGCTACTGTAGGCTTCAAGAAGCTGTTTGTATTCTCCTATGGCTATTTTCTAGCCAAGTATCAAAGGAAGCACACTACTATGCCAGATGAGATGACACTGAGTTATTGCCTAATAGAAATCCAACCCCTACTGAATTTTGCCACTTCGGCCTTTGCTATGGATATGTGCGCCACTAAGCGCAGAACACAGCGGTCGCAAGTCTCACTACAAATTGCTCAGAATTGGCAAGTACATGCACTGCAGAAACTACAGCCACCAGCAGATCAACCAGAAATCAAATATATAGAACGCTACTGTAGGCTTCAAGAAGCTGTTTGTATTCTCCTATGGCTATTTTCTAGCCAAGTATCAAAGGAAGCACACTACTATGCCAGATGAGATGACACTGAGTTATTGCCTAATAGAAATCCAACCCCTACTGAATTTTCCCACTTCGGCCTTTGCTATGGATATGTGCGCCACTAAGCGCAGAACACAGCGGTCGCAAGTCTCACTACAAATTGCTCAGAATTGGCAAGTACATGCACTGCAGAAACTACAGCCACCAGCAGATCAACCAGAAATCAAATATATAGAACGCTACTGTAGGCTTCAAGAAGCTGTTTGTATTCTCCTATGGCTATTTTCTAGCCAAGTATCAAAGGAAGCACACTACTATGCCAGATGAGATGACACTGAGTTATTGCCTAATAGAAATCCAACCCCTACTGAATTTTCCCACTTCGGCCTTTGCTATGGATATGTGCGCCACTAAGCGCAGAACACAGCGGTCGCAAGTCTCACTACAAATTGCTCAGAATTGGCAAGTACATGCACTGCAGAAACTACAGCCACCAGCAGATCAACCAGAAATCAAATATATAGAACGCTACTGTAGGCTTCAAGAAGCTGTTTGTATTCTCCTATGGCTATTTTCTAGCAAAGTATCAAAGGAAGCACACTACTATGCCAGATGAGATGACACTGAGTTATTGCCTAATAGAAATCCAACCCCTACTGAATTTTCCCACTTCGGCCTTTGCTATGGATATGTGCGCCACTAAGCGCAGAACACAGCGGTCGCAAGTCTCACTACAAATTGCTCAGAATTGGCAAGTACATGCACTGCAGAAACTACAGCCACCAGCAGATCAACCAGAAATCAAATATATAGAACGCTACTGTAGGCTTCAAGAAGCTGTTTGTATTCTCCTATGGCTATTTTCTAGCCAAGTATCAAAGGAAGCACACTACTATGCCAGATGAGATGACACTGAGTTATTGCCTAATAGAAATCCAACCCCTACTGAATTTTCCCACTTCGGCCTTTGCTATGGATATGTGCGCCACTAAGCGCAGAACACAGCGGTCGCAAGTCTCACTACAAATTGCTCAGAATTGGCAAGTACATGCACTGCAGAAACTACAGCCACCAGCAGATCAACCAGAAATCAAATATATAGAACGCTACTGTAGGCTTCAAGAAGCTGTTTGTATTCTCCTATGGCTATTTTCTAGCCAAGTATCAAAGGAAGCACACTACTATGCCAGATGAGATGACACTGAGTTATTGCCTAATAGAAATCCAACCCCTACTGAATTTTCCCACTTCGGCCTTTGCTATGGATATGTGCGCCACTAAGCGCAGAACACAGCGGTCGCAAGTCTCACTACAAATTGCTCAGAATTGGCAAGTACATGCACTGCAGAAACTACAGCCACCAGCAGATCAACCAGAAATCAAATATATAGAACGCTACTGTAGGCTTCAAGAAGCTGTTTGTATTCTCCTATGGCTATTTTCTAGCCAAGTATCAAAGGAAGCACACTACTATGCCAGATGAGATGACACTGAGTTATTGCCTAATAGAAATCCAACCCCTACTGAATTTTGCCACTTCGGCCTTTGCTATGGATATGTGCGCCACTAAGCGCAGAACACAGCGGTCGCAAGTCTCACTACAAATTGCTCAGAATTGGCAAGTACATGCACTGCAGAAACTACAGCCACCAGCAGATCAACCAGAAATCAAATATATAGAACGCTACTGTAGGCTTCAAGAAGCTGTTTGTATTCTCCTATGGCTATTTTCTAGCCAAGTATCAAAGGAAGCACACTACTATGCCAGATGAGATGACACTGAGTTATTGCCTAATAGAAATCCAACCCCTACTGAATTTTCCCACTTCGGCCTTTGCTATGGATATGTGCGCCACTAAGCGCAGAACACAGCGGTCGCAAGTCTCACTACAAATTGCTCAGAATTGGCAAGTACATGCACTGCAGAAACTACAGCCACCAGCAGATCAACCAGAAATCAAATATATAGAACGCTACTGTAGGCTTCAAGAAGCTGTTTGTATTCTCCTATGGCTATTTTCTAGCCAAGTATCAAAGGAAGCACACTACTATGCCAGATGAGATGACACTGAGTTAGTGCCTAATAGAAATCCAACCCCTACTGAATTTTCCCACTTCGGTCTTTGCTATGGATATGTGTGCCACTAAGAGCTAAACACAACGGTAGCAAGTCCCCCTGCTAATTCCTCACAAAATGGTAATAGATGCAAATTAAAATAAAAAAAGTAGAACGTTATTGTAGCCCTAAGAAGGGCTGTTGGGTTCTTTGAGAATCACTCCTGCCTAACAGTAAGCTAATAGAACACCCTAACGCTTTCCCTGACCAGCAGCAGCTCTCTCCCTAGCGGCATCCAGAGACAGAATGATCCGAGCAGCGCGGCCAGCGGCTAGTCTATCCCAGGGTCACCTGATCTGGCCAGCCAACCACTGCTATCGACGTGTAAGGGTACCACGTCATGCTGGGTGGAGTGCAGAGTCTCCTGGCTTGTGATTGGCTCTGTTTCTGGCCGCCAAAAAGCAAAACGGCGGGAGCTGCCATTTTCTCGAGCGGGCGAAGTATTCGTCCGAGTAACGAGCAGTTTCGAGTACCCTAATGCTCGACCGAGCATCAAGCTCGGACGAGCATGTTCGCTCATCTCTAATTATTATTATTATTATTATTATTATTATTATTAGAGCACACTGTGTTTATTGTCATTAATTGGACTGGGGCACCAGTCTCTAATTAGAGAGGGGATGCACTGTATACATTATTAATAATTTAAAGGGCCCATAATATTTATTCTAGGGGAATTGAGTGGTCATTTGTGGTGTGAGGGGTATATTATTAAGTAGTGTATTGTTATTATCCAGGTGATATTATAATTTAAGTGACTGTGTCTGTATTTTTAGGTAACAACATATGAGGGCAAATTCTGCATCGCCTGGAGAAGTGACCCTGCACTTCTATACCATATGGATCAGATTGTCACCTGTAATTTGCTAAATGTCACTAATGTCAGTCCTGTGTAAGGTATGACACTCTGCATTACATAGAGGTAGAAGAGATAGGGGTGCTTGCTGCAGCATTTTTGCATATTGCGTGGGGCCATGGGGTGCAGCAGCCATGTGGTCAGATTGCACGAGACTACTGCAGCCAACAGTACCAAATTTTAAATTGGCCTGCTGCAGCCTCACCCCCTTTCGTTTCTTAAATAACACCTCCCCCGCCATGTAAAGCACTCAAATTTAAAGTATCAGACTGCAGCAGCCCCACAACAATGGCACAGTCTTGTCTTATGGTGTTGTATGTATGGTCAAACAACTACTGCAGATATTTGTGCTATGCATATTATAATATAACATTACTTTAGGGGGCAGTATTATAGTAGTTATAGTCTTGTACATAGGGGGCAATTTTTATTAGTATAAACAAACAGAAAATATTACAATACATTCTCATCAGAATGAACAAACAGTTAATTAACAAATATCATACAGATCAGAAAATAATAAATTCATAATAATCTTAACTCAAAAAGTCCATCACTGGTAAAAAGAAAAAAAAAAAAAAATGTGGAAATTAATATAATTACTTGATGAATTACCCCAGACATATGTTCCTCCATAACTTAACATTATTACTCTTCTTTCTGACCTCTATGGATCGTATCCACCTCAGCTCTGAGAGTATTTGGGTTACAGCGGTCATAGGCTGGAAGGACTCGCTGTGTGCAGACACTCTGGTCCTGGTGTGCCAATGGTAGTATTTAATTGTACTGATGATCAGGTACATGGTCCCCCTGTCGATGCCGGCTACCTGTGGTGTCACCCCATAGATTATGTCCGGGTAGGTCAGAGACTGCAGTCTTGCTATTTTGAGTATGTGGGACACCTCCTGCCATATCTGCCTCCCTCCCGGGCACTCAGTAGTGAAATGCTCCATGGTCTCCTGTGAGGGAATCTAATCCATTTTTAAATCTGTTCTTCTATCATGTATCTATACAAAGATTTTTGGCTCTATTGATAGAAAAGACTCCTATGTACCATTTCCCACCTTCCCCCGCGTACACAGATCATCTTTCAGTTACATCCTCTTGAAGGCTAATGGAATGTGGGTATGGTCAATAGGCTCCTTTGTCTCAAGAACCTATAAAAACTGTCTGCAACCTAAATAAATTGGAATCCTCTCAAACATGTGAAGGTCTGAGTGATTCACCGAGCAGCTCGTACTATACAAAGATTTGGACCACCATCACATCGAGATAAAGGGATATTTCCCTGACAAAACATGGCGCTCGAACAGTGACCTGGGTTTGCATGACGCCTACCGGAGAATTTAGGGATCATCCTTTCAGGACAGACAGACCATGCAGCTGCACAAAAAGGTAAGAAGCTTTTTTTCTTACAAAATTGCTCTGTCGCTCCTTGATTAGATTTTCCCACATCCGGTGAGTTGCATGCCTATATTGCCCAGTCCAAAGAATCTTGTTAGTTTATTTGAAAACTCCATGTGATGTGTGGTAGTGTATATGGCTATTGTGTGAGTTTGAACATGTGTGTTTGATAGCGCTATTGTGATACTGTACTGTACTGGTTTTAAGAACGGAAAATTCTAGGGATTGCCCCTACCTAAAGAGTCTCCAAGGCTAGCTGCTTTTTGGAACGTAATTCGCTTGAGACAAAGTAGACTGAGTTTGGACAGTCGGACTTTATAAATTTATTTTGTGTGGTAGGTTCCAGAGCTGCTTCATGGAAGGAGACTGCAGTCATCTCTTGACGGGCAAACGGTTTAAAAAAAAAAAAAAAAAAATTTTAGAATTAGAAGTGGTTAAAACTGCCCTAAGGAAGAGTGGGGGACTGCGAGTGTGTGCCGGCACTAGAGATATAATATAGGAAATTATGGGAAAAATTGCTAGGTAGGATGAGAGGCAATTCAGAGGGAAAACCAGACGTACGGATCTTGAATGATAAAAAAAAAAGAAGCTGTAAAATGGATGTCAGAGAATATTGGAAAAAGGACAAGTATATCAAAAAGATGGTTGTTTGTATGTTGGTAATTGGAAAGGTTCTTAAAAGAACAAAGGCTGGTTGCATAATGATAATGATATGATGGAAATTGCAAGTGGATAGAAGAAAGTTACAGAGGAAGTGACCAGAGGAGGTTATAAAGAAACAGCCATAAGAAATTGTGTGTTGTATGAGTGTTATGACGATGACGGACAGAAACGTTGGACAGACAAAAGACAACATTTAGTAGAAAAAATTTCGGCCTCCACCCTAAAATGGTGGATGAATTGATGTATGGAAACAAAGAAACAGACTGGCGGAGACATGTGCATGCAATGTGGCACCTAGACCCAACCCCCACACTGGAATATATCCAGTCAAGACTAGATTTGAAAAAGCGCGGGCTCCAACAGGACAAAGACGTAGCGTTCAGATGTTTGTCCTGTAGGGGGCAGATGTTTCTCACTTTGATATATTTTAGTAGACCAGTGGTATGGGTAATAATGCATTGCCTAAAGATCTTTGGATTTGCATCTCACAGTCCGCTCAGCTGTATTTAGCTGTATTGTTGTAACTTTAGAAGACAACTAAGATATAGTACCCAGGGAATAAATGTAGGAGACTGTGCCTGCTTATCTAAGAGTCACCTCTCAGAACTACAAAGTCCAAATACCCGGGTAGTAACATATTTGTTACGGATTTTGGTCTTCTGTGGGGAGAGCTCCTGGACGGTTGTGCAGTCCCAATTGGATTCCCTGAGCTGACCCTTGCCAGATACTGTAGATGTTCTATGAGTTTATTCCATTATACAGTCCTGCAGATTATGGCAAAGATATAAATATGTGTTTTGCCTATATCATGTATAGTGCTAATGGTATTTCATCAGTTACCAGATGTGAGGAAAGCACAGCACACAATTGTGGACAATTGTTCATTGTAGGCTTGGACCTGAGAAATCCTGTGATTTATGTTTAATAACATAAGACATGTAGTGTAAAACTTTATAATACACCTAAAAGTTTGAAGGGTGTGGTCAAAAGTTTTAGCAATTTTGCAATTGGAGTGAACTTAGATGTTACAAATGGTGTGTTGGATTCCTTCTTTGTTCTCTTGGTATGCTGGGACACCTAGTACTACAGACACCACAGGGAGAAGGAGGGGGCTGCCTCCCCCCTTGTCTCAGTGAACACAGGAGGGGGGGGGGAGGGGGGGAGCACATGTTGGAATGTTAAGAGAAGAAAGGAACAATGAGAATGTATGTTCATTACTGATAACCCTCATGGCCCATGGCAGATTTTGGGATTGATTCAGTGCAACATCTGTAATTTTATTGTTTTAACCAGGAGTAAAACCTCCCTATGATCCCTACACTATTAGTCCTATTCAGCAGCTATGACTGAGATTATTATTAGGAGCTTTTTAGGCAGAAGTTATAACATCCCTAGAAGCCTCCTACATCACTGTCTCTAGTGATGCTTCTGTTCAGTAACACTGTCTCCCAGTATGTGTCCCCAGTATGTGCCCCCAGTATGACTGTATAGGTTATAATAAGATCTAAGGAATTTGTATTCTGTATGTCTCCTATTATACAGCATTGATACATCGGCATTGGTCCCAAAAACTGTGTTTTTCTGGAATATATTGTTCACTTTCTATTATTCTCATTTAAGTTTAAGCCAAGCACCTCAGAGGAGAGGACACAGGCCGGAAGCTCTGCTGATCGTGTGTCACATGACAACCTGGACCTTCTTGGTTTTGTATCCTACTGCTGCCTACGCATAAAAAGCTTCTGTAGTAGTTTTGGATTATCCTGATACTATTTCACCTCTTCATGACTAGAAACCTTGGTTATAATGTGCCCTCTTTATTACATTGAATCCAGCTCCACTATTTTCGCTAGATTCAAAGGGGGGAGACATGAGGTAGACGGGTTGTATTTAAAATTTTCTATTAACTTAATGATTAATGAACCAGTTACCTTTTTGTAATGTCAAAACTGAATATATAATTAATCTGCATTTTGAGTATTTTGTAGATGGCTTTAGAAACCAGGAATGAGGTTAATTCTACATCAGATGTGCAGCGGTCACACAACATGAGGTAACAGCAGCAGAACCACTCCTGACCTACCTGTCTGTACAGGAGGCGGAGGTGAAGGCACTGATGGAGGGGTGTAAAGTGGCAGAGGGGAAGAATGTGAGTCTTGTGGGATTCCTTATGATTCCTAACCTCATATAGTAAGTTTATCAACAACTATGAGACTTTGAAATAGCTGATAGAGGCCTTAGTGTTACAATGAAGGTCCATCCTAGAAGGTAAAACCTATAAAGCTCTAACACATGAAGTGACCATACTGGTTACTAGAAAGCCTAGGGGAAGGAGCCTGGATCAGCACAGTCCGTGACCCTCGCTGGCCCACTAGGGTTATCTATACTCCTGTCTATATAGAAACTGGCTTCACAGGTGAGGAAGCAAGACTGGAGTAACACTGGGACCCCATGGATGGAGGGTGGACTATGGCAAAGAGGTGACAAGCAATGTCTGCCAAGGGCCCTTTACCCTATGATGGTTCACCAGGCTAAGACTCTATATGCTCCGTGGTGGATAAGTATTGAGTATCACTTACATTCACTTTTGCTACTGTCCATTTACACAAGTTTATATATACCTAGTACAATGTAGGGAGAGTAGTGAAGACCCTCATATATACACTCCAAAGCCGCTCTACCCCTTCCAGAGGTTGCAGATTGGCTAAGTACAGCTACCAAAGGTAAGTAGCTATGAATATGTACTTGTGTGTGTGGACCTCTTTTCTGGGTGGCCTGAAGCCTATCCTGTGACAAAAGCCACAGCAAAAAACACAGCACAGAAGTTAATGAGGGAGCTAGTCTGTAGATTTGGGATTCCAGAGACCATAGAGAGTGATAGAGGTTCCCACTTTACAGGGGAGGTGATGAGGGAGGTAATGGGAGCACTTGGGATTGAACAGGCCTTCCATACCCCCTATCATCCACAGAGTAGTGGGAAGGTGGAGAGGTTAAATGGGACTCTTAAGTTAAAAATTCAGAAAGCCATGGAAGAGACAGGGAAGAACTGGGTTGATTGTCTTCCTTTGGCCTTATTTTCTATAAGGTACACTCCCAACAGGAAAACAGGCCTCTCACCTTTTGAGATTCTCTTTGGATCTGCTCCTAGAATGGGCTTATATTTTCCACAAGTTTTACAGATGTACCATGGAGAATTGACAGGATACGTCCAAGCCCTGCAAAAACATCTAGCTATGGTGCATAAACAAGTTTTTGCTTCTATTCCAGACCATGATGCAGTAGGAGGATCACATAATCTACAACCTGGAGATTGGGTGGTCTTGAAGCGACATGTGAGAAAAAGTCTTGAGCCACGTTTTGAAGGACCATTTCAAGTCCTTCTGATCACATCTACTTCCGTGAAGTTACAAGGGAAGCCTAATTGGATTCACGCCAGCCATTGCAAAAGAGTATTGAATCCAGCTGCTCATGAAGATGAATCTGTATCTCCAAATGTTAATATTACTTAAGATACTATTGATATTTAATAGGATTGGTCCACCGTTAGAGCAGACTGTCATTCCTTGGGCTTTAAATAATGTTAATCTTGCCTGTTATCCCAATTTTACATCTTGTAGTTGTATCCAAATTAGATCTAAAGGAATGTTTTTCTCTAACTCCAACTATACAGAGTGTGATGGTAACAAATCTGACATCACTCAATGTGTAGGAGTCGATGCCACTATTAATTCTACACTCCCCTGTGTTAGCATGTCCTTGCAAAACCTTGTTGCAGGTTTCCTTTCAAATGACACCTTTTTCCAACAGGAAGTGAGTGAAATCCTGAAGGTGAACATGCTAGTCAGATGGGTAGCAGAGCTTTTTAATGGCACTGTCGTTGGAGTACCGAAAAACATATATGTTGTATGTGGCCATCAGGCTTATAAATGGCTTCCTAGCAATTTTACAGGAGTTTGTACACTGGCTCGCCTTACTCCTGCCACTTTTATTGTCCCCCATACCAATGTAAATGTAAATCTTATTCCCAAGCACACATTACACAAGAGAAAAGCAGATAATCTTCCTAGACCAGACGGACGCCCACATGTGGTGGAGATGGGAACAGCTAACACAATCTTCAGCACACTTTTTATTTATCCTATGATAATGCAGATGTGGGATAAATTGGTAGAAGCCACAGATTATCTAGATCAACAAATTTTTCAGATTTTGGGGGCTGTGAATAAGACAAATGTCATCCAGAGACAGTTAATTGTGGTAACCAACCAACATACATTAGTTTTAGATTACATCACTGCGTCCCAGGGTGGCATGTGTCAAGTCATAGGGCCAACATGTTGTCATTACATTGATCCTCAAGGCAACATGCAAATTAAGACAAATTTAGCAAAAATTGCTGATTTTAGAGATAGATGGCTCAAGGAGCATGATAGTAATAAGGACAGCTGGTGGTCTGACACATTCGCATCCTTAAACCCCGCCAATTGGTTTAAGGGTATTTTTGGGTGGCTCATGGGAGTTTTGCAAGCAATATTTCAAATCATTTTGTTATGTGTATTTGTTTATATCTGCATAAGAGTAGTAATCTGGCTTGTTGTAAAACTGTGGCGAAGGAAACCAAGGATTGTGCGATATCAACCTAGGTATACACCTAATTCTACAGAGGGAGTGGTTATACCCATGTACAATTTGGCCAAGAGAGTGTAGAAAACCTACCATTAATATTAGGACCGAATTAATTGTGTTGTGATATAATGTTCAGGATGCTCAGGAGGGAAGCAGGTGAAGAGGTTAGATAAGTCCTGGATGTGTGACTAGCACATGTCAATGTACCACCTGAGCAGTACCTGAAATTATTCACAAAAGGGAGGAATTGTGAGGGAATCTAATCCATTTTTGAATCTGTTCTTCTATCATGTATCTATACAAAGATTTTTGGCTCTATTGATAGAAAAGACTCCTATGTACCATTTCCCACCTTCCCCCGCGTACACAGATCATCTTTCAGTTACATCCTCTTGAAGGCTAATGGAATGTGGGTATGGTCAATAGGCTCCTTTGTCTCAAGAACCTATAAAAACTGTCTGCAACCTAAATAAATTGGAATCCTCTCAAACATGTGAAGGTCTGAGTGATTCACCGAGCAGCTCGTACTATACAAAGATTTGGACCACCATCACATCGAGATAAAGGGATATTTCCCTGACACTCCTCCTGTTGACAACCCAAGGGGCACAACGCTCAGAGAGACTTAAGAATTTTAAATTGCCCCTGACAAAGAGCCTCCCATGTAAGGATAACCAGGCGATATCAAAGAGCTTTGCAGGGAGTCTAGGACTATTAAGGAACCTCAGGCTTTCCTGCAGGGTGGCCGTTGTGCAGTCCCTCAGAGCTGGCTGTACTGTATAGAAGGTCCTACAGATATTGGTATAAAGGTCCTTCCTGGTCCTACTCTCCAATAATGTCTTCTCTAGCCTCCACTTTTTCAAACACCTGAGACCATACTCCAGATACTGGGGGAGGAAGCCAGGAGTCCATCGGCCCCTCTTGAGACTGCCGCCTCGCACCCAAGACTCTGCAAAAGGCAATATCCAGTCCCTGACACTACTTACCCACAGGAGACCATTGTTTGAGTCCAGGCAACCAAAATTAACTTTCAGAAACATGGAGTCAAAGAAAACCCTTGGATTTAACATATCCAGCCCACCCTCTCTCCTCTGCAGGTAGGTGATCCCTCTTTTTACTGGGTTCAACCTGTTTCCCCATAAAAGCTGGAAGAACAGGCTAAAGAGCCTAGCGGAGAAAGATTCTGGCAAAGGAAAGACGACAGAGACGTAGAGGAAGACAGGGACCAGGTAAGTCTTCAGCAGAGTAACCCTTTCTCTATAGGTCAGCCTCCAGTTCTTCCATCGCTGAACCTTTACATTTCCGGCTTCCAACTTCTCCTCCCAATTTAGTTTGGCATTGTCTTCCCTTCCAAATTTCACCCCAAGAATCTTAATATGGGTGGAGGCCTTGGCGAACTGTGGCAAATCAAAGCCAGGAGCAATATCCAATGTCCAGAAAGCTTGACTCTTCTCAAGGTTGACCAGAGACCCGGAGGCCTCTGCGTAACTTCTGATGGCTGCAGACAACATCTCCACCTCATGAGGCTCAGATATCACCACAGTCACATCATCCGCGTAGGCGACTACCTTCAAAGGCAAGCAATGGGGGACCGGCACCCCCTGAAAATCGCACCGCTGCAGTGATTGCAGAAACAAGTCTATGGCAAACACATACAGCAGTGGACTCAGGGGGCAGCCCTGCCTCACCCCCGCCTCTACTCCGAAAGTGTCCCCCTGCCAACCATTGATCAGAGGAAAGCTCTTCGCCTCTCTATACAAAGTTCTCAGCCAATCTATAAATTGTCCCGGAATACTGTACTTTGACAAAGTGGCCCATAGATAATCGTGGTCAACCCTGTCAAAGGCTTTAGCCTGGTCCAGACCTACAACATATCTCCCACACCTCAGAGCTTTACATCTCTCAAACATCTCTCTTATCGAGATGACTGCTCCAGAGATGTTCCGCCCTTTTACCGTGCCGTACTGAGAGCCTGCCAACAGTGCCGGGGACAAACAGACTAATCTAGAAAACAGAATTTTTGCCAAAATCTTCCGGTCGACATTCAAGAGGGCAATCGGCCTCCAGTTCTTGATGTCACTAGGCTCCTTACCTTTGGACAGCAAAATAAGGGAGGACACTCTCATGGATGGAGGCATCAGGTGATTTTCTAGACAATTTGTAAACACATCCACAAGGATTGGAGCCAAGAGGTCTCTGAACTTCTTATAGAATTCTGCTGTTATCCCATCAGGACCTGGTGCCTTCTTCAGATGTAACTTATCAATGGCCTCTTTAACCTCCTCCTCTGTTATTCCTGCTGTCAAAGGAGAAAAGTCCAATTCTCTAGTATCAGGGCCCGGAGTTGCCTCCAAGAATTGAGCCATTTTCTCTTTATCCAAAACCTTTTTCTGAAATAACTCAGCATAGTAGGATCTCACCACCCCCAGGATACCCTCCCGAGATTCCTGCAAAACTCCCTGGGAGTCAGTGAGACCTGTGATTGATTTCTTGGCCACACGTTCCCGGCAATTTTCATACGGATCAGGAACGCCCAATTTTCCGTAATCTCTTTCTATTACCAGGGACGTGTAGCGGCTGTACTGATACTGCTTTATTTCAGACTTCAGTCGGTCAATCTTTTGTTTGTCATCCCCACCCGCCGAATACAGTGACTCCAATTCTTTCCGCAGCTTGAGATACTGGCTGTACTTACTCTTACCCTTCTTCACTGACAGTCTCTTTAAGAGGGACCTGATCTCCTCCTTGACGTTCTCCCACCAGTCACATATGTTGTCGTAGAAGTCTACTCTCTGGAGCTGGTCCTGAAAAAGGGAGTGGATACAATTCTGGACACAGACATCATCCAGGATGCTAGAATTGAGCCTCCATAACCCCCGACCAATGTCCGAGCGGTTAGTGGCTCCTAGGTGAAACAATAAGACAAGATGGTCAGAATATGGGACGACCCTCTCAATCATCCCATTAACATTCTCTGAGGGACTCACAAAAGCCATATCGATCCTGCTGTGCCTGTCAGCACACGTATAGGTGTACTTAGGTTTCCTCCCTTCCAAGGTAAATACATCGCGTAGGTTTGCCTGTGATATTATGCTCTGTAGGACCCTGGAGTCTCTGACCACTGCTCTGCCCGAGGACCTGTCACCCGATGTCATGGTAACATTAAAGTCGCCCGCCATTACTACAGGGATTGAGGTAAATAAATGCTGCTTCACCTCATTGAACAGCTGGATTCTCTCTGTCACTGTCTGTGGGCCATAGATGTTGATCAGCCGGAGCCGCCTACCATGGATGGTCACCTCTAGCAGCAGGCACCTCCCCATAGCGACCTCCGTCAGCCTGTGCACCGTCACGTCTGTGGTGTTAAACAGTATAGCGACCCCGGCGTACGGCTCCACAGCCAGTGACCAGTAAGAAGGACCAGACCGCCACTCACGCTCAGCCTCACGGAGATGCCCTAAGGTGGTCAGACGGGTCTCCTGCAGAAATATGACATCAGCGTCCAGATATCTCAGGTGGTCATACACAGCGTGTCTGGTCCTTCTTACTTTAATGCTGTTAACGTTGCTAGAAGCAACTTTTAGAGAGAATCCAGCCATTACAATGAGAAAAAGCAGAGCAGCGACCCCCATCATCATGTGTCAGAATCAAAGTCCTCCTGTCTACCACCAGTCTCCATGTCCGACTCCTCAGCAGCCTCTACAGGAGGGGGCTTCTTCTTAGTTGGAGGATCCCCTGTGTCCACCTCACACTCATTATCAATTCTTTCTAGCTCTTTTTCAAAGTCCCCATCTGATGACAGAGCATCAAACCTGTTGGAGAGGACCATGACCCCGGCATCACCACTGGACTTCCTCCTGGTCTTAGGCTCCGCACTGTACTCCTCAGGCTTACGGGAGGATTTGTCTTTTTTCTTCCTTTTATTCTTTTTCACCTTCTCATATTCAGTGGGTACTATAGAGGTGGCGGCCTGAAGTTGGTGTTGGGTTACAACCTCCACACTCCCCTGAGCACTCTCTGACTGCTGGGGTTCTGCATCACCTGACCCCTGTACCTCCCGCCTAGTCAGAATTTGCCCCGACACCAAGGCCTC